>NC_069375.1:6389545-6692575 GCF_021730395.1 Mercenaria mercenaria | reverse complement strand
TTAAAGTTCCAAGTTGTTTATGATGTTGGACGTAATCTGATTTTATGTCATTAAAATATAATTCTGGTTTTCTAAAGGACCCTAAGGAAAAGAACATAACTTCAGTTTTTTGGGAATTAGTCCCGGTTTGACACCGGATATCCACGGTGATTGTCCGGCGTGAACCCGACTGATCCCGGGGTAATACCGAGTGACCCGGGTCGTAACCGGTAGTGCCCCGATGACAGCCGGTAGCATCCCGTCATAGCCCGTCTGCGATCCGGTGACACACCGGCGCCTACCGGTGCTTACTCGGTAGCATATAAAACAGGACGCACGTCGATCCCCATCAGTATTCTTGTAGTCACTTGAAGCGAAACATCATGTCGAAGACCAAGAAACCTGCCAGAAAATTGCCACCAGTGGGAAGCCAAATTGAAGACGTCTCTTCTGAGAGGCAAACACAGTGCCCAACGAACGAAGAGTTTGCTGGAAGGCAAAACCCTGCCTTCCCAAATCAAGTTCATATATACTATATCATCATATTATCTTATGTCACCGCAACTTCACCATCTGTTACCGTCGTAGATCCGTGACCTCACCTTCTGTCACTGTCGTGTGGCCGGAATCACCCGGCACACACCTGGTTAAACCCGGACAGTCCGTTGTGAAACGGGGTTCTACCGGACTCAACCGGATGTTTGCCGGCATTTTTCAGCTATAACCAGGAGTTAAACGGCGAATAAACCTACGCTTACCGTAACTTTCCCAACCCCCACCGGTTCAAGACGGACCCATACCGTGTTTCGCCTGCACTATGCCGTCCCGGGGCCGGAGTTCGCTGCAGCTCTACCGTGTATAATGTGATTCCCAGTGACACCGGATTACTACGAAATATCACGGTAGACCAACGGTGGATATCAGGTGTTACCCCGGACATTGCCGGCATTGCGCCGATATTGCACGAAATATGTCGGTTTTGGCCATCGTTCCCGGTGATTCCCGGTTGTATTAAACATTTTTAAACAACCGGGGCTGTTTGCCGGTTCGACAAGGTTTATCAAGGATCTTCCCGGACGTTCACGGAATCGTCAAGGTTGTACGCCGGTTCAACAAGGTTGAACAAGGTTTATCCCCGATCATTGAACCGGGATAAACCGGGAGACCAAACCGTGACAGTGAGATTGCGGCTAAAGTTTCCTTCAATGCCATATTGTTTAATTTTAAATAAAAGAACTTTGTGCCACACCCTATCGAACGCTTTTGATATATCACAGAAGATCATGCATGTTGGGATTTTTTCATCTAGTCCATATGTTACTTGGTTGGAAATGTCTTTAAGTTGATATGTCGTTGATCTGTCCGCTAAGAATCCTGATTGATTATTATAGATTAAGTTGTTAAAATGTGAATAATTATAGATAGATAGATAGATAGATAGATAGATAGTTTATTAACAAAAGGTTACAAACCCATGAGTTCACATATAATATATAATCATATAACATTTAAATAGTAATGTCAATTATATATATGTTTATATACAACACGTTCTATCACTTTACCCACGTAACTTATCAGAGAAATAGGTCTGTAATTCGAGGGTAAGTGTCTATCTCCTTTTTTTAAAAACTGGCATTACATTAGCAGATTTCCACATGTCTGGATATATGCGTTTTATTTAGGGATCTGCTGAATAATAAGCATAAAGGTTTACACACTGTTTTTGCTGTTTCCTTTAACATTTTATGACTTATTTCATCTGGACCGTTGGCTTTATTTGTGTTTAGAGACTGTAGAATATCCGATATTTCTACTTCGATTATAATAAACTTTTCTATTACATTATCAGTTTTCCTTACATTAGGAGGAAGGGTTGATTCTGAATTTTTAAATATTTGATATTGAAACAAAATAATCATTTAAACAATTTGCTATTTCTAAATCAGAAACGCATAATTATCATTTTCACATTTTAACGGCGGTATGCTTTCACATTTATCACTATCATTTTTTATCAGCATTTTTTACCATTTTCCAATATTGCCTCTGATTACTTGTATTGAGATTACAAATATTTGATTCTAAATTGTTGAAAAATAATTCCTTTGCATGTTTCTTTAGGTTATTTACTTTGTTGCGAAGTTTGTTTTTTTTTGAAATGTTCCAATCAGATTCACGTTTAGTACGAATAGATTTTACTATTTTTTGGCGGTCTCTCTTTCGCGAATAACGACGTATTTCACTGTCATACCAGGGCCGATCTTTTGGTCGAATTGTTACAAGAGATGTAGGTATGCATTGTTTAGCAAGCTCTAAAAAGGTCGAAGTAAAAATTGAACTGGCATTATGTAAGGAACCTAATAACAGAAAGGACCAGTCAGTATTAGATATAAGTTCGTTTCGTTTATTGAAATCTGCACGCTTATAGTTCCAAACCGTACGTTTATATGGTGCTGAACATTTTAGTGAAATTTCAATATGGACGTCTGTTCCAAAATGATCACTTATATCATTAATAGGTAAATATACACCTGAATTGCAACTTATAATTTCATCTGAGAGTGCTATTGGATCAGTAAGTGTAGACGAAGAGTTCGAGACGCGAGTAGGTTCTTTTATGATGTTGTACGTATTATTAATCATCAATACATCCTTAAATTTATTTTTACTATCGTTTAATTGATCTTCATTGATGTATCCTAATAGTATTATTTTTGTCGCTATTTCAAATGCCTTTCCTAACATAATTCTAATTTGTTCCAAACTTCTGCAGAACTATTTGGGGCACGATAAACTGTCCCTATTAAGTATTGACTACTCCTGTCCTTAACAGCTATCCATAGTGACTCGGGTAGATAATTTTCAAGTAAATTCAACCTAACAGATTTAATTTTGATGAAACATAAGCAATATAACCACCTGAATGTGCAGTATTATCTTTTCTTTATATTTTTTATCCTTGAATAGTTAACGATTCATCTGTAATATATTATTTAGATGAGTCTCAGTGAAACATAAGCCATCAAAATCTAGTAAAAAGTCTTTAACAAAGTCTAATTTATGCCTAATACTTCTTATATTTTGATAGAAAATAGATAGACATTGATTTTGGTTGTTATCAGGTCCTGGGTTTAGTTCAACATCTCCTGAAAGTAGAAGGGGATAGATAACAATCAACAGATATATTTTGTTATCAGAACAGCAACAACAGAACAACTAGACGTGTTCTGTCCAAGTGTAAACCGGCATCATAATAGACAGATAGAAAAAGAAAACAGTGAAATCTAAAAGAAAACAGAAAAGGGTAGAATAGGTTTAAGTCTAACGCTGCTAACATGTTGGGCTTTAGCAGCAACAGTTGGAAAATAATCAACATGTTACACCTGATTTTTCATATCATATTCTACGATCTGCATATCTTTAGACAAAAATACTCCAATGGGTCGCATAACTTACCTATAGTACTAGTAGTAATTTAATCCATGGCTACTTGAACTGCTTAAAATATTTTTTGGATATTAGCGGAGTTTGGCCTATAACGCTGATACAAGACTTACCCCTATTTCTCAAGGGTATACGGGACTGTTCCAACAATGAAGATTTGCATCATGTATTGCAATATGAAGATACAAGTTTTCAAACAAAATCCGGCACCAACTACCTCTAGTTCATTACTAAATACGGATATTTTCACAAGAATCAAGTGTCCAAGTTGGTTCCGAAGAATCCTTTGGCGAGAACAATAAAGAGATGTTTAGACAAAGTCTTTATTAAATTTTCTAATTATTTCATTGAAATACTAAAAATATCTCAGCCTTTTAATACATTCTACAAAAATCTAAATTTAGTTAAAAACAATGACCACTTTTTTTTAAAAAATGGGTACTGTACGCGAACGCGTCTTTTAAACATGGACAGACAAAAAAAACCCGTTTATTTCATTCAAGACGTTTTTTTTTTTATAATTTATTTTTAATATAATCATCACATGATACATATTCATACATATCTAGCTAAATACTACAGAAAAATAATAACAAATTTCTTTTTTTAAGTTCTTCAAAATATCGTTTTCTATATGTGATGATTTTTTTTTTAGTTTGCAACAGAAAAAAAAAGAAAAAGAGATAATTTTCTGTAATAATAGTAATAATAATAACAAACAAACAAAAAAAAAAAAAAAAAAAAAAACACACACAAAAAAACTTGGAATAGATAAAAAGGGGGATTTTTTTGTTTGTTTTGTGTTGTCGTCAAATTTTTGTTTGTTTTGTTTTGTTTTGTCGTTTTTTTCTTGTTTTGTTTTGTCGTCTCCAGTTTCTATTTACTTACACTGTTCTAAATTATAAATAAAACTGTCAAAGGAATATGTATATATTTATAAAACATGCATATACCTATTTTTTTTTTTTTTTTGCCTTTAAATATCATTTTCATCTGCTGTTATCATAAACATGGACCATTTTCTTTCATGATAGTTCATTTTACCACACATGAAGGCTATTTCTCTTTCTATATTGATTCTTATTTTCAAATAATGCATAAATGACTCAAAATATGGAACTTTTTTTCTATTTTTCATTTGAAATATATAATACTTCACCAAATAAATGATAAAATTTAATACACTATTTTTCACATTATTTTGCAAAAAACCAAAACTTACACTTTCTATATCAAACTTTACTTCAACATTCTTTTGTTTAAGAAATTGAGTTAAGTTGTTCCACAAAACTTGTACATGGCAACATTCCCAGAATAAATGCTCTAAGTTTTCAGGCTGCATATTACAAAAATCACAAAGGTTTGTAGGGGATATATCCATTTTAAATAATCTTGTATTTGTTGGCAAGATTCTCTTGATGTATTTATATGGAAAATTTCTGATTTTTGTATCTATTGTAGCTTTGAAAGGTTGAGTATATACTTTTTTCCACTCAATATTGCTTCTGTTCAAAATGTTTTCCCACTTTTCAACAGACTTTATTCTCAGCTTTGGTTTATCTTTAATCTGCCTCTCATACAGGAATTTATTTGGCGTTTTTGATGTACAAAAGTTTTCTATAAGGTTTTCCCTGGGAAGGTTCATATCTTCGGTTTTAAGTTGTTCTTTGAAATGTGAAGGAATACTGTTTATAAGTTGATGATACTTTAAAAAATCTTTATTTTCTACATCATATATATATTTAAAGTTTTCAAAAGAATAAAAGTTATTGGTTCTGTAATCAAATAAATCTTTCACATATTTGATACCTTTATCATACCAGTTTTTGAAAAATAAAGTTTTGTTTCCATTTTTTATCTTTGAATTGTTCCATAAAACTTGTTTGCTAATTCCTTTTGACCATTTTGTTCCCATTACTCTATGCCATGCAATAATGATATCAGATAGGAAATCATGTGTTTTACCAATTTGCTGTATGTCATTTTCATTTATATTTCTTTCAAAAACTAGTTATCCTCCTACTTTTTCCAGATATTTTTTATAAAAAAAACTTCCCATAATTTGCTTGTTTGATTTTCATTAAATCTTCTCACCCAACAAGATTTGATGGCATTAAGAAAACTGTTTAAATCAACCATTTTGATCCCTCCTTTGTCATAGTCCAGCTGCAATATTTCCCTTTTTATTTTTTCTGGTTTTCTATCCCATATAAAATTATACATGGCTTTTATAATTTCTTTAATTGTTTCTATTTTTGGACTTTGGAGAACTGTAAAAGGAAAAGTCTTAATTACTGTAACTTTTCCAAGGAGTGTTAGTTTCCTGTGTCCCCACTGTTTAAGACAGTTTTTAAAGCTGTTGAGCTTCGGCTCTAGATTAATATTTAGGTTCACTTCTGCATTATTTGTAAATGTCATACCAAGTGTACTAGCTGACTCTGATGTCCAGGAAAAACTTTTCTCCTGACACAGTCTAATGTTTGTATAAGCTAAAGAACCTACCCTCAGAATTGTTGTTTTTTGATTGTTTAGTTTCAATCCAGACGTGTTTTCAAAATCCGAAATTACATGAACTAGTTTTTCGAAAGATCCTGGTTCTCCATTATTTAAAAAAGTTGCATCATCAGCGAATAATGTTTGTTTTAGTTGCTTTTCATTTATCTTTATTCCTTTTATATGTTCATCTTTTTCAATATAATTTGATAAAAATTCAATACATATTATGAAGAGCAGAGAGGACAGGGGGCATCCTTGCCGCAAACCACGTTGTATTGGGAGATTTTCAGATAAATGGCCATTGTTAATTACTACACTGCATATATCATTGTAAAAGAGCCTTACCCAATCAATAAATGAGTCCCCAAAGTTTAAGTGTTTTAGACAACGAAAAACAAAATCATGGTTTAAACTATCAAATGCTTTTTCGAAATCTGCAAACATTAAAATACCAGGTTCATTGCGTGTGTTTAAATATTCTATCGTTTCAAATAATAATCGAACATTTTCTCCTATATATCTGTTTTTCAAAAAAACCCGATTGTGACTGACTTATTACAGAGTTAATAACTTTTTTCAGGCGATTTGATATGACTTTTGTTGCTATTTTATAGTCTACATTTAGCAAACTGATGGGACGCCAATTTGATAGTATCATTAGATCTTTTCCAGTTTTTGGGAGAAGTGAGATTATCCCCTGTTTCTGAAGAGTAGTTAAGTTTTTTGTACTGTATGAAAAATTTATAGATTTTATATAATAGTCTTTAATGTTTTCCCAGAAAGTTTTATAGAACTCACAGGTAATGCCGTCTGAGCCAGGACTTTTTTGATTTTTCATTTCATTTAATGATTGCAGACATTCATATTCTGTTAACAGCCCTTCACATAAATTCTTTTGATCATTTCCCAATTTGTTCATATTTTGGTCGAAGAAATCATATTCTGATTCTCTTTCAATCTTTTTAGAGTATAATTTTTCATAGAATTTTTTTTCTTCCTTTAGGATTTCATCTTGATTTGTGATCTCATTTTCATTTACTCCTAATTTAAATATATTTTTCTTTTCAGCATTTCTTTTTTCTAGATTTGCAAAGTACTTACTATTTTTTTCATTACCCTCTATGGTTTCTGCTTTACATCTAATTAATATTCCATTCATTTTTAAATCATATATTCTATCTAATTCTTGCTTTTTTATATCCAGCAAATTTTGTGCATCTTGCTCATAGTCCGACAATGTTATCTTAATTTATAGTTTTTCTATTTCATTTATTAAGTTTTCCTCTTTTTGAAACATTTCTTTTTTTCTTTGAGAAGCATATTTAATCGTAATATTTCTTATGGCACCTTTGATGACCTCCCACAACGTATTTGGATTGGCTTCTTTGTTTATTTCTACTGTTTCATTTCTACACAATATAATTTGCTGTTTATATTCTTCTTCAATCAATAAACTATTATTCATTTTAAAGTGCCCTGGTCCCCTTTTTGCATTAATAAGATCTATGTTCATTTCAGTAATTGAATGATCAGTTTTATACCCTGGTTTTATTCTACATTTTTGGGTGAAATCCGTTAAGCAATCCGATATTAAAAAATAATCTAGCCTACTGAAAATACTTGGTTTAGTATTCGAGTGCCAAGTGTATTGTAAAAGTTCAGGGTTTTTGTATCTCCAAATGTCTTCAAGGTTTCCGGCTTCTATGATTTCGTTAATTTTTTTCCTACATACTGAGTGTGTATCATCCCTTCCATTTTTTTGTCTAGTTTTATGTTTATTACTGTGTTAAAATCTCCACCTACAATGATATTTGTGTCATACCTTTTTAATACTTCTGTTCAAGAAGTTTTGTTATGAAAGAATAATGTTATAAATATTGATGCCAAATGAACATTTAATGAACGAGTTGCTATATTTTGAGGGCATATTTGAAAAAAAATAGACGGAACGGCCTTCGAATAAGAAAAACAATTTAATGGATTGAACTAGATTTTAAATCACTCGGCACGTGAATGTTAACAGTTATATTTTTACAAATATTGAATATAAGATGATACAGTTGTCATAAAGCGGCGAACATCTCGTTCCATACAAATGAGGACACTGATAGAAAATGTTTACGCTCGGGATAGATAATACTACGGAATTCCATTAGGGCCATCGCCTTTAAATGTGTTGATCTGAAACGCGATACTCGATAGTACGAAAATGAAAACGCGAAATCACGAAACTACGATAACGAAAACGCGACAACACGTTGATGATAACGCGATACTACGATAACGAAAACACGATAATACGATAGTACGATGATGATAATGCGATATACTAACGCGTTTTCACCATCGTACTGTCGCGTTTTCACCATCGTACTATCGTATTATCGCGTTTTCGTTATGGTAGTATCGTGATTTTGCAATTTCATTATCGTACGATCGCGTTATCACCATCGTACTGTCGCGTTATCACCATCGTACTGTCGCATTATCATCATCGTACTGTCGCGTTATCACCATCGTACTGTCGCGTTATCATCATCGTACTGTCGCATTATCATCATCGTACTGTCGCGTTATCACCATCGCACTGTCGCGTTATCATCATCGTACTGTCGCGTCATCATCATCGTTAACATTATCACACCATCGCCTTCCGGTGCGCATGTGCATGCTCAAAATTAGAAGATTAGAAGCTATGCTTTCAGAACTACAGTTCCCGCTCTCACGATCGGGCGATATGCAGATTCGAACGCGTGTGCTCGTGTGTGAAAATCATGATTTTTATTGATGATCCTCCTATAGCTACAGCTGCTAGTTAGCCAAAAGCAACATAATTTAACATTGACTTTGCATGCCTTTTCAGCTTTCTTCAATTTACGAAACATTTACAGAAAATGAATTTAAGGATACAAATCGTGATGGATATTGAACAGGTTCAAAATGCTGTGCAAATATAATTTTACTGCATTTCTCATTCCTGTAAAATCATAAATAAAATTTCTGAGTAAAGGGGCGTTAACTCTGTTACTTTTGGTTGTAAACCGCTTTACCTTTTATTTTGGCATTTGATATGTGCCATGCAAACTGCAAAAAATATTCTTCGAATATTTGCGATGCTCCGATTTCAGTGTGATTATTCAACATCGATAACTTGAGCTTTACAAGATATGCAAGATATGCATTTGCTTCAATTTTCAGTGTAGAAATAAAAACCATCATATTTGTAAAAATATTCATCTTCATATTTGTGAAAATATTCATGTCAGACAAAAAAAAACGCTCTGATCATGGTACAATATGACATTCTCTTTTGTTGTTCTTAATCTTATACTACATAAAAAAAACTCAAAGCGGTTGACCTGCAGAGTTTTTGCCAAATTACATAATTGGTTTAGCTGAAAAACGTTATACAACCCATGAACAAGCAATAGAAATCATTTTGAATTTTAACAGCGCTTAAATAACAAGATAAATAGAAACCAGAACACTGGAGGGGGAATTTTTCTATGCTCATGGGCACCGGAAGGCGATATTACGATGATGACAACGCGACAGTACGATGGTGATGATAACGCGACAGCACGATGGTAATAACGTGACAGTACGATGGTAATAACGCGATAGTACGATGATGATAACGCGAAAGTACGATGGTGATAACGCGATAGTACGATAATGAAATTGCGAAATCATGACACTACGATAACGAAAACGCAATAATACGATAGTACGATGATGAAAACTCGACAGTACGATGGTGAAAACGCGACAGTATATCGCATTATCATCATCGTACTATCGTATTATCGCGTTTTCGTTATCGTAGTAACGCGTTATCATCAATGTGTTGTCGCGTTTTCGTTATCGTAGTTTCGTGATTTCGCGTTTTCATCATAGTACTATCGTGTATCGCGTTTCAGATCAACACATTCAAAGGCGATAACCCTAACGGAGCTCCGTAGAATCTTTGATACCCGAGCATAATACACGGTAATGATTTTATTCTTAACCAAAATTGAATATTTGTAATACGTTAGTTATTCAAAGTTTTACACATAATGAAGACAAATTTTCATTGTTTTGGACGTTTCCTAGAGCTTGAACTCCCGCGGGATACGAACATAAACTATTAATTATAAAGTTAGATATTTAGATTCGAGATTTCAGAAATAATTCCACTTAATGATCTCTGGGACACTGTTCGTGATTTGGAGAAAGAAAACACCAAAGTAAATGCTTGAAATGTATTTTACAGTGCGTATATGTAGCCTGTAATGATAAATATGGTTATAATTTAACAATGGAAATCTACCACTACCAACGTTTTGTGTTCCTCTTACTGTCAAGAGCTCTCCGTTGCAGTATGATCGTTTAGATAATAGAAGAAATTCCCCTGTACTGAATGCTGACAAATCTTATTCTTTCTGAAATATAATAAAATAAAACTATTAAAAATGCATGTATCATCTCAAATTCTAGATTATGTTCGTCAATGTGACAACTTGCAACAACCACAGATGTTCGCCAGGCTTTGAAAGTTATCTAAATGAGAGGACAACTGCTACAGGAGGTCGCTTGTAGCAATATATATTTCCTTCCAGAAACCGTTTATAATACACACGGCAGAACACCTAAAATCTGCATACAACCGCCTATTCTTGCACGATTTAGTGTACTCTTTCTGAAGTAACGCCTTACTATTATAATATTGGCCGCTTTGGTTGCGGGTTGCCGAGAGTTCGCTTCCTGGCCGCATCCTACCAAAGACATGAAAAGTGGTACTGGAAGTTCCCTTGCTTGGCAGACTTTATAAAGCTTGTACCAGGACGTAAATAAGCCAAAGCAAGTATCTGCACCCAGTATGTAAAAGGGCTGTTCTAGAATGATAAGTATCTCTTACTGGGTACCCGGTTTGCACACAAAAGCTTTGTAGCTCTTATACGATAAAGCTTACCTTTACCCGAAGGATTAAGTTACTTATTTGTATTTCGTATGTTTAAAACTATATGAACCTTAATTCTGTCTTCGTATCCTTTGAATAATACATTTCTTTTTTTTTTTCTTCAGAAATGCAAAACGACAGTTTGAATGAAAGGTTTAGCCAGTAAAAATGCGACATCTAACTTTTAAGAGATTTGCACATGGGATGTCTGTACTTAACAGAATTCACATCGAGTTGGTAATTTTTAGGACACGTTTTACGTGTACATTTTTCCTAATTGGTAACAAATAAAATGATATATTAAAGTCGCGTCTGCGAGATTTTCGAGCACTTTTAGCACTTGAAGAAAAGTTTTGAACGAATCTGTTTGTTTTTAATCGTCTGGTAATATTTTACTCTGATATCCTTTACTGCTGCAAACAAAAGGTGATATCTGTGAAGTAAATCAAAGAAGTATAGCTTTTTGTGTAAATGAACCAATATGCGTTTTACTTTGGACTCGTGGTGTTTTAAGACGCAGATAGATTATTTAATGACGCGAGCTATATAATAACATGTTAATAAACTATGGTATACAAATAAACATGTGCACACGCGAAATTATGCACGTATCCAGATTACCGACAAGTACTGAAAATACATATAAATGATGATGTTCAGAAAACACCTTCAGGCATTCACCAAAAATGAGATATAGACTATAAAATTATTTGGCTAGACTGCAATTTTTGTTTATCAATATCATTTTTACAGGTCGACATAAGCTATTATTGCATGAGATAACAGGACGATTGCATATTTGACTACTACAAGAACTGCAAACCACTAGAGACAAGAACATTTGCTTTGTTTTACAGCTCTGTAACAGTTTTCAAGTTACCCCTTCTAATTTAGTGAAAATACTGGTAAAGAATTTGAGAAAGTTGAATAATTCTTCGTAACAACGTTCTGTTTGACAATGGGAAAATGAATAGCTGTATAGATATTCCCCCTACAGTAACTTCATGTACTTCATTTTGCACCACCCACTTAACATTTAAACAGATTTATATTTAAGTGTCGTATAAAAAACCAAGATTAAACTAGGAGTGCTTTATATGGTACCTTGATTTTTTAGTACTTTTATTTTAAACGAAAGAATTAAATCTCTTGAAATATAGCTGATAGTTTAATGTCAATTATATTGTAATAGAACACGTATTTTTTGTATTTTCAAGGGGGCTACAATGGCTGGGTGGTTAAGGCTGCTGCTTTTGAATCACTTGCCCCTCACCGAGGTGGATTTGAAACCTCAATTCATCATCGACATCATGTGAGGAGGCCATTCAGAAGGCTTACGGAAGATTGCTAGTTCTATCCAGGTGCCCGCTCATGCCTGAAAAAATGCTGGAGTGACACATCAAACAATAAAAAAAAAAACAGTATGTTTATCCATGTTGTTATTGTACCATATTATATTATATATTCGCATGTGATGTACTATGTAACATGCGGAGTGGTCGGGTACCTGTGTAAAAATTATCATGTCACAGATTGCTAACTTCCACTTTATTTGTGAGGAAACGTTGTATTGTGATTTCAAATTGCCAAATAACTTATTACACCAATTCCATCAACTTTAATAGTAACGATTTTGTACACATGAAAGCATTAGTTGACGATATTTTGTCCTAAAGGGAATAGACTCCAGATTATGACTAAAATAACCTGGCTTTAAAACTGAAGTTTGGTCAAATCGTAAACATTAGAACAAAAATCTTTGTTTCAAAACTATCTAAAACATGCCGCAGTAAATCAAGGAAAACTTCGTACCGTTTAATTCAAGCTTTATAATTAACGCAGTTTACCGAAGGTGACAATTAGTAAAAACAAATAATTATCATCCGTTTCAATTACATATAATCCGTCAAAAGTTAAGTTTGAAAGCCTAGTTTAGGTAAATATAGCTATAATTTCCTCATATCTTATATTTCTATTTTTTCTTTGCTGTCGTACGATCTGGAGGCAAGTCCCTTTAAATAAATATATCAAAAGTGTTGAGGGGTCACGGCTGAATGGCGACGATGTACCTTTTTAAGTCGATGTCAGTTTTCAGTAATGGTTTGGAAAACAAATTTGTGCCTTCAGTATGTCAATGTTCTATAGGCCACCTAGATATTTGTGAAAGAGAAACTCGGTCGCATAATATGGAGATGAGCAAGTCTTGACCATTTCAACGATCCATTTGTTAAAGAAATCTCACAGAACTTGCAGCATAAATAACATGATGGTCATTACACATAACTTCATGATGTAAACCCGTTTAAGTAATCGTTCTCTATGTTTACTAGAAACTGCCTGCCAAGACAATATCACATGAACAATTTCAATTTATCTGTTTCAAGAAATGGGGAAAACAAGAAAAAATGTCCCACAGGTATAGCCACATTCAAAGTACAACACTCCACATGTAAATATGAGTATGTGTAAATATATACACGTAAAATCATAGTGGCTGAACACGTGTATACATTAACACAGACAAAACATAAATTGCATACGGAGTCAAACATACATGAAGAAGGAACGCAACAGGACACCGCCTTGGAACAGGATACCTCCTTGGAACAGAACACCGCCTTGGAACAACAGGATACCGCCTTGGAACGGTCGGTGGTGTACGACTACTTGAAAGTGTAAATTAGTGAACTGGCGTCAGATCTCGCCTTTGCTACCATAACACTGTATTACAAGACAGTATACCTTCCGGGTGAAACCCCTATACACGTGACTTTAACCACATGAACACTTTATAAGACACAGTTATTATGCTCATGTAATAATATATTGATCAAATCCTATGGAACTGTAAATGTATGTACTCGATGACTTTGCAGAAGCCAAACAACCGGAATAAACACAATTAAGTTCACATCTATGCAGGCTAATGAACAAATATCAAAGCAGTTCGTTGCCACGGAACCCCCGGCTGTCCCGTCATTGTACAAATAAAAAGGAGAGCGTAGTGATCAGCTTTAAACAGGACTGAGCTGAAAACTGGCAGTGAAGTATGTCTCAGAACAGAATGGTCATAGCCTGTTACAATAAAACGCTTGATAATTGTATGAAAAAATGTTCTGAAACGACTATGCCAGCTAATTTACAGAACGTCCTTGTATAATCGTGATTTTAGACCAAGACTGAAGACAATATTTTTTATTGTTTGGATGTATACGTTATTTTCAGTGCTAAACATTGATAGTTTTAAATTACAAAACATTAATAAACAACAAATCATTTATATGTACGAATGTAGTTGTAAAAGTTGTTAAGTTTAATCACTAACAGCAATTTTTTTTTTTGCTGTATTATAAAGTCAGTAATCAAATATTAGTGAAAAGTGTTCATATACACTGCGCACAGACGGACACAGGAGTTGACCAACCTGCCGCATGTCGAATGGATGCCTTCACCGCGTGTCGAAAGTAAAAATGCTTGGACATAATGGTCGAAAAATTTAAAGATAAAACCAAGTTTCAAGTTTATTTATTTAGTCATGGCATATTACATGAATGAGACTATGACAGCATATACAAATTGGAATGCATATGGTTGCTACTCATAGCATACAAATGGTATAAGTATTAACTATTTCAATAGCTGCAAATAGTTATATTGACTTCAATGACTAGAAAGGTTGCAGTATGTGACATTTGTCAGTAAGTAACGGATATACATATGGATACTACATACAGTGTACAATCTGCATGACTAGAAAAAATACTATATATAGTTGTACAAGCAACTGTCAGGGATTTAGTCATAATAAGTATTAACAAGTCTAAAAGTATGAAGATATGCCAAAATATGCTTTACACGGAGAATGAATTGTATGAAATGAGGCTTAATATTATCATATTTAAATTCTAAGACGCAAACAACGGAAAAGGTTTTCTACTTTCGTTTTGAAACAAAATGGCCGATCGTCACTGTTATTTTGCAAGTGTCTTGACAATTTGGCTTGTTTGAATTTAAATGTAAGTTATTTAAGGCTGTTTACTAGGTAGAATAGGATTGTTTACTATGTTATAAATGCATGATGTGTAAATTGCAGCAGGGTAGCTTGCATTGGTACTGAACTGGACATTTTGGTTGTTCCACAGCGTGTCCTTGTAAACCTCCATAGCGTTACGGCAACACATGCACCTTTTCCATATAAGAGTATAAAAGATCTTTAGGGGAAAAAAAAATTAAAAAAAAATTTTTTTTTTCCGTTTTAGGCTTAAAACAGTGTTTTTAATTTTTTTTTGAGGGGGCGGCACCCATATGGGCACCAAGACTGGACGGGCACCTGTGTCCATAATGTAATGATACTCGTCACCGAGGCAGTTGTTTGGACATAAACCACACAGAGGCTGTTCTCTTTCAATATCCAAGAACCTGCCGTTTTCCATAGGTAATCTGTGGTTTGTAGTACGAAACTTACAGAGTGATAGGGCTAAATTTGTGGGTAATATATCAAGATACACTTCAAAGCAATGTTTCTGCTTAAAATACGGTACACCAATTTTGAAGAATCATTAACAGTGCTATTCCAGGAGTGCAAGAACTGATCATATAGCCTTGTTTTTACCAAAGGCTTGAAATGAGATACATTTTCAACTTTTTGATTTATGAAATACTCAGACAATCTCAGTTCGTTCAAACAATTTCTAACATATACAATCCATGGAGAGCTAAAAGTACCTGCATTATGTAATGTTAAAATCGTTCTATACAGGATTCCACAAATCGTGTCATTCTTTGCATTCAATATCTTACTCCAGTAACATAACAATCTTGCTTTAATAAGCAAAGTTATGGGTTTAATACCCAGATCACTATATAACATGACATTTGGTGCAGAAGATTTAAGTTTAAACAAACAATTTACAATACTTTAGCTGAAACTGTTCAATTATCTTGATGTTTTCAAAACCCCATACAACAGCAAGAACAATCTAAGGTAAACCTCCACTTCATCATCACTTAAACAATCAAAGATAGTTTTGCACAGGGTGGACAGACCTTCAAAGCTTACAGACATATACTGAGTAAGGTCATTTAAAAATAATGAAAAAAGGACAGGAGACAAATTTTCACCCTGTTGTACACGTTTGACTAGAGAAAAAATTTACAATGTGCTATTAACTTTAACACAAGATTTAGCAAGTGAATACATATTATGTATGATTTTCAAACATTTACCATCTATATTACAGGATAAAAATTTATGCATTCACAGATCTATTGTACTGTATCCTTTTCTGAAGCCGGCTTGTTTATCGCACAGAAGGTTATTGTCCTCTAAATAACAATTTAATCTGTTATTTAAAACTGCAGTAAAGTGCTTGCCAAAACAACTCAGTATAGTGATTCCCCTATAATTGTCAGGGTCATCCTTATTACCCTTATTTTTATAAATTGGAAGAATAATGCCTTTACTCCATACTTATGGGAAGTAAACCATTTACAAATGACATCAATATATTGTTCATTACAGCAATATTTCAGGTATTCATTAAGAATATTATCAAAAGAAGATGGGCTCTTACCATTTTTCAACGCACTAATAGTTTTCTTGATCTCAGGAATAGTAAAAGGAGAATTCAACATATCATTGTTGCTAGGTATAGAATCTAAATCAATATCATCAAAAGAGTTTTCTGCATTGATATCTGATTGATTTAACTTAGCAAAATGTTAAAAAAATACCTGACTTGATATTTTAGTATGTGTGTCTTTTCTATCATTTGTATACTTATTCAAATGATTCCAATATGATTTACGGTCAGTGCTTCGCAAATTGTACAACTTTTTGTTTATACCATCTTGAAATTGTCGTATTTTATTGTTCAACAATCTTTTATAAGCTTTGCTACTATTTAACAGTTTCTGTATTTGTTCTTATGTGTAGTTGTGCACATGGTATTGATTTCTGGCATTTTTACAGTCTGCACCAAACCAGGGCTTATTAACACTCTTCTTCTTGCGCTTGTGATTACTTCTTACAGTAAGGTTACAATTGGTAGCAGCCTGTGACATAATATTTGAAACCTTTTCTGTGATACCACTAAAATTAACATCTGAGTAAGATTTCTCAATGAGCATAGTATCAAGTTCAGTCAGCAACTGACTAATAACATCGTTATCAAAACTAGCAACATATTCGTTCTTGGAAGAACTGTCCCATATTGGTTTAACATTTACAGTTTCAGGTACATCATTATTACCAACTTCAACAGTTATACAATCATTTACAATAAGAATACTCTGCTGAATGTCAAAAGGAAAACAGATACAGGAGTGTACATCAAAAAATACCGGGTCAAATTCATGTACTTCAAATTCTTTAACACATGGAAAATTACAAGCGGACATTATTACATAATCTACAAGACTTGCATTTCTACAAATACTCCGACCAATGTATCTATCCTTACCGCATCGGCCATTTGCTATAAACAGTCCAATGCTATGGTACAACTGAATGAGGCGGCGCCCATAATTGTTTATAAATGTATTATCTTCTGAACAACGTTCAAGAGGAAAGCCAAGGTCTGACAAAATATTTGTGGATAAGTTGTCAGTTGTAGTATCATCTAGTTAGAAGTCGGAACTATATTGGTCAAAGTCAGACAACAAACCACTTCTGCCGTTGAAGTCACCAGCTAATACAAAGGAAGCAGCATTACCATCGCTTGTTTTGATGTTTGATATATCATTTTCTAACACATCAAAAAGTTCAAATGAGCTATATGATGATCCCTCAGGAGGAATGTACACAATGCTATTACTGATTTTAAGTCAATAAATTTTATCATCTGGTGTAGAACTGGTTACTGTTTCTTCATATGAAGAGTTTTTACTGATCATTGATGAACAGCAAACATTGTTTTATTATAAACTGCGACATTCTGTGTAGATCTGGATGTCACTTTTGCACTCACAGATTCATTATTAATCTGAAAAGAACTAGCTGCAGTGTTTACATATGTAAATTCAGAACTTGTGAAACACGGTAAACGCGAACTGTAAACACAACAGGTAGCATCATTGTTCTCATATGGAACTGGCTCATCCTCCCCGCATCTCTATATGTACTCCTTCAATCCGAGCTGTTCCAGCATATTGGGGGTCACATCCACCTTCAAGACACTAAAAATGTCGTCAGGAGATGACATAATACAATGTCTACCGTCAAAGGTGCAATGAACATTACCGTCCTTCAGAAAGCACTTCTCAACACCAGGAATGGAGGAGACAACTCTCTTTAAAGCCAAGCGTAAAGGTATAATATCACCCAGTATAAACACTTTCCTGTAACTTTCCACCGGTGACTTCTTAAGCTTCTTTTTATGTTGGTAGATAAGGCGTATAGGCTGACTCGACACAAAACGCACAATCACCTGCTTCTTCGCAGCATTCTTTGGTGACGTGAAATGGCAAGCACTAATGTCATTACGATCCAGAACTGGAGAGGCATTCATCAACAATATAACTGGTTTCTGTATAAGCAGGATCCATAGTTTTGAAAGAGGCCATATGATTCACTAGGTTCACAACCGCACTACAGAGATCACTGCCATTTGATAAGTCTGGTTCAAAGTTATTGATTCTAAGATTCTCCCTTTTCTGACACTGCTTCAGATTATCATTCTCGTAAACCAGTCGTAGAACATTAGACTTTACTTTCATAAAATCAGGTTTCTTGACACATCCATCAATTAGCGTTTCTAGTGAGACAAAGTTCTCTTGCAATAAGTCCTTCACAGCCCCTGCAATTTTTTCCACCATCACGTGGCATGACACAGCATTAACAGCAATAAAATCAATAATCATACAAGATCTTTGCAACCTTTCCGAGTCTTATCGTGAAATATTCATAAATGCACCAAATGCATACAAGGACGCCTTCTGCACCTAACAAATGCAATATATTTAATTTTTATGAAGATTACTTTAAAAACGTGACCTTACAAAATTAACTGGAAGTAAAGACATGTAAACAAAATATCAAATCCGGTCTCATGCTTATGTCATGCGTAAAAATATTGTTTTTCAAACGCCTGACCAGACAGCCGTTTTGGTGTTTGCTGTTCAGTGTTCTTGTATGAATTTGAAGAAAGGGACACAATACGGTTCCAATGTAGACAGATTCGTCCGTGTTACTTCTAGTTGTCGTTCCGATAGTACTGATTCGCATTCGTCTTACAATAGACTGGCTCCCGTCCCTATGTTTGTTCTTATTTACGTATATCAGTTTTCTTCATTAAGAGGGAAGTAACTCCAGAAGGTTGTTTCTACATTGACTTTTTTTATTGCCCCTGGCTCCGAACATAGGGACTGGTGAAAGTTGGCTACCAGTGTCTCACAAATTTGTGAGACAAATTCCCATTAATTTCTTTTAGTGGCAATCTGCTGCTATTACTGTGACCTGTTACCTAAGGGTTTCATCATTTAATGAGCCGCAGATAATTTACCGATTTATGGCCTGCCATCAGGTTGTATTGGCTTATCAGACAACAGGAATGTACTTTTACATATTTATCAGAGGATTTGTGAATTAAATCATTTTCAACTTCACTTAATGGATGAAGCTATATTTAAAAGTTTTAAAATATGAACAAACAAGACCAAACCAAGAGCATGTTGTAAAAGTATATTTAAAAAGAAATTATGTTTTATTCTGTTGACCAACTGGCAGTGGCAAAAGCTTAACTTTAGAAATTGCCCCAATTGCATTTGCATTTTTTTATTATGACAGCACACAATGTACCATTATTGTTGAGTCACCTATTGTACCTTAAGTGACGTCCCATAGCTCTGACATGCATTGTCCAAATTGTGCCCCCTTTTAGACTAATCCTGGTTAAAGTAAATTTTGCATCCAAGTTTCCATCTCCAAAAACGAATGCAGATACTGGATTGAAACTTTACAGATATTTTAAGATAGGGTAATATTCTTTGGCTGTCTTACGGACTGCTCTTGTTAAGAATAACACTCCAAAACACATAGACCAAAAAATATGAATAACAATAATTTATAATTAAAACGCTTTATAATACACACAGTTCATCTCTGGTTTAAAATTTTGGGTAAAATTTCATTAACTTTAGAACTTTAAACTATGATGTTCAGCATCTGTCATGATGTCATTGGAAATAAAATTGCAAATAATCTCCTGACTTGGTGTCATCAAGAACTGGCCGTAGCTAAAGACATCTCACTGACGACCAAAAAAGAACTCAGTGCCCTAAGTACTTTTAACATCACCAGCACCCTTCATTATTATTTTTTCTTTGTTTAATAACAACAAAAAAAATCATCTAAAATACAAACTTTTCTCCAGTGAAACAATATTAATACAGTACAACCTCTCCAGAGTAGCCCTCTCTTAAGCACAAGCCTCTCTATAAAAACATCATCAAAATTTCCCTAAGCTGAAATATACCATCAAATTTACCTCTTCTAAACCACAACCTCTACATAACAGTCAATATTTTTATCTCCCAAAGGGTGTTGCTCTACAGAGGTTGCACTGTACCCAAAAGTTGCTCAGTTATGTACCAGTACAAGTCTGTTTTTCTTGACCATAAAACACAAGTGCTGTCTTTTTCTGTTTTCTTTCATTTCTCCACATAAAATACATTTGAACTTTTTTGATGTAAGGGTTAATTTTACCATAACAGTAAACAGTTTCTGTAGTTGGAGTTTCCATAATTAATATTTAATAAAACCTAAAAATTTATAAAAAAAGATCCTGAGTTTATGTTACTTTCAAATGATTATCCACATACAATATTTCACTTTTACATTTACTAGTAAACTGTTGAACGTGAACTCTTAGAACTAGAAAATATCAACATCTGATGTTTTCTCAAATGACCCCTATCAAATTGGTAAGGAGAACTTGTCATTACATAGGATTGTTAATTGCCTTACAATTGATAGGGTTCTCAGTAGTTAATTATTTACAGGGGCAATCTAGGGTTACACTGGCCAACTTTCACCAGGCTGTATGGTTCAGCCATCAGATAAAACTGCTATTTTAGAGGTTTAAAAGTTTCTTATAAAATGTTTCCAATATTAATATAAAAGATAACCATGCAGCCAGGGAGCCAGGCTAGTCTTACAACAGAGACATGAAAAACACAGAGTCGTGTACTCGGCTGATGGAAAAGTATTCCTTACAGAAAACTGACTGTTTGTTCTTGTGTGCTGATGCACTGACTGCGGTATCTAATAAAGTCTTAGGTCCTTGGAAAATGTCGTCGAAAATATATGTATAAAACAGGCAGTTATTTTGAGCTATTTACGGATGTGCACATTTGTATCTAAACACGTTATACATGTACTTAACAATATCAAGGTTTTTCAAAGTTGACTGTACTGTACCAAACTGTTTGTGAGGTTAGATCAAGTTTACGACTGTCTCTTTATTTCTACGAACACCTTCAGTCGTCACAACTGTTACCAAAAAAAAAAAAAAAAAAAACAAAAAAAAAAAAAACAACAAACAAACAGGAAACATTATTCGTCATCCAACCATTCCTCCTTTTACATTCCCTCATATGTTCGCCGCTTGGCCATGCTTTTTAATGAAACAAAACTGTACGAATAAAATACACACTTGTCTAAGATACCTCTTGCATTAAGAAATCTCTCGCATAAAGATACCTCTCGCATGCATAAAGACACCTCTCGCATGCATAAAGATACCTCTCGCAC
This sequence comes from Mercenaria mercenaria, assembly GCF_021730395.1. NCBI lineage: Eukaryota > Metazoa > Mollusca > Bivalvia > Venerida > Veneridae > Mercenaria > Mercenaria mercenaria. The sequence continues at coordinate 6,670,961 of NC_069375.1, read as the reverse complement.
GCATTAAGATACCTCTCGCACGCATTACGATACCTCTCGCATGCATAAAGATAACTCTCGCATGCATTAAGATACCTCTAGCATGCATAAAGATACCTCTCGCATGCATTAAGATACCTCTCGCATTAAGAAATATTATCACACGTTTGACGTCGCGGGAGGGTAATAAAGCCATTAATTAAATAAAAATGATAATACACTAGTGTTATAAAGCTTTGACGTCGACGTCGTTTATAGTATAGGAAACGTTGGTAAAATTGACTTGTTTATAACAGTTAAAGAAAGTAGAATTTTTGATGTTTCGACAGGAAAAACCAACATGTGATAAAAAGAATATTACATTTGTGACTTTCAACATTGAATCTATTAAACTCGTTGAATAAAATTGATAAAATGCTCGGCAGAGGCTCGCATTTTATCATTTTATTCAACTCGTTTAATAAATTCAATATGAAAAGACTCTCATGTAATATCCTCTATATAATAATAATAATAATAATAATAATAATAATAACAATAACAATTTTATTTTCTGAAGGTTACATACTAAGTGTACAAATACCAAATACAAATATTATACAACTTATTTCCAGTATGGCCTTCAATTAAATTTCATATGCATTCATACATTTATACAATCATACAGCCAATTTATTATAAAACATTTATACATAAATACACATTTCAGAATTACTTAAATGTTTCTTCGACAAACACGTCTCAAATTATAGAAATCTTAAAAAGCATAATATGCAAAAATTATAAGTATAACAGTAACCATGTCTAGAATTTGATTGTCACAATCCCCGCATACGGAAATAAGATGCTCACTAGGTTTTACATTAAAAATACCTCTCGCATTAATATACCACTCGCATTAAGATACATCTCGTATCAAGATCTCTCTCGCATCAAGACACCTCTCGCATTAAGATCTCTCTGGCATTAAGATACCACTCGCATTAAGTTACCTTTCGCATTCAGATACATCTCGTATCAAGATACCTCTCGCATTCAGATACATCTCGTATCCAGATACCTCTCGCATTCAGATACCTCTCGCATTAAGATACCTCTCGCATTCAGATACATCTCGTATCAAGATACCTCTCGCATTAAGATAGCTCTTGCATTAAGGTACCTTTAGCATTAAGATACCTCTTGCATTAAGAGATTTCTGGTATTAAGAAACTTCATGTATTAAGAGACTTTTTGTATTATTAAGTGATCACTTTTTCATTTCCTTTCAGTACAGCTGAAGAACAAATTATATTGTATAAAGAGACCAGCTGTATTAAGAGACAGCAGTTTGCCCTTCCCTTAGGTGGTCTTTTAATGCAAGTTGTACCGTAATTAATTTCGGTGGTGATAAATTAAGCGTATTTGAGGGCCGTTTAAAGATGTTTGCGTATAGTGTTAATAGTTATGACCAAAACAAAATAAGGAAGGTAAGATGTCAGTCAGTGTAATGCGCATAATAAAGATATAGCCAATATAAGAATTGCATTACTGGCAATGCAGATTAAAGATCTAAGAAAGAAAAAATCGGGTGCCTTTTTACCCGAGAACTCACAGATATTAATTAGATTACTTTGTACGGGAAGCTGTGAAATCAAAGGGAAGTGCATTATACATAGGAGATTTCAATCAACTGGAATATCCAATTAGTGATGTATAATTGATGACGAACACGGCGCTTATATGATAACTGCAACCACCCGTTTAAACCAACATAACCTTTAAAAATTCAAATTTTGAAATATTAATGAAAAGTTCCAGAAATAAAATTTCTAAGGCCATCAATACTCATGCAAAATGACAATAATGTTCAGCGAGAACCAAAAAAATCAGTGAATGTTTATTTAATGACGGTGACAATATGAACGGAAAAGACACGCAAATAAGTTATTCAGTAAATCAGTGTATGGAACAGGGGAATCGATTAACGTTTCAAAAATCAAAAGCATTCTTAGCTTTAGTGACACTGAGTTATACCGATACGGAGACAGATTTATGTGAATTAGCTAGCGAATTATTCATGTATTTTAATTCTATTACTCCATGATGGCGGAACGGTCTGCACGTTAAGTCTTTGACTAACTTTATTCTGGAATGCTTAAATGATTTGCCTAGCCCCGAAGATGACTTTGCAATAATGGTGTTCCATCTCAGTTAACATAGTGGAAATTTATTTCAAAGTTGGGACAACATGTTTTGTAACGCGGGTCGTAATTTATTTCTATAAGTGGCAACCTTTATGGTTCGACAATAACTTTATGAAAATTTAAAGCGAAACTTTTTTGTAGTATTCTTCGGCTGGGAAGTGATTAGTTTGCAAGCAATCCCCTCTTGAACTAATAAACTACCTGATTTACCGGTATGGTCGTATTTAGCGATTCAAAAAAATTTGAGCCGTGTCATGAGAAAACCAACATAGTGGGTTTGCGACCAGCATGTATCCAGATCAGCCTGCGCATCCGCGCAGTCTGGTCAGGATCCATGCTGTTCGCTTACAGTTTCTCCAATTCCAGTAGGCTATAAAAGCGAACAGCATGGATCCTGACCAGACTGCGCGGATGCGCAGACTGGTCTGGATCCATGCTGGTCGCAAACCCACTATGTTGGTTTTCTCATGGCGCGGCTCAAACGATGATGATAAGATTTATCTGTTTGGATCTCTCAGCTGAATGTGGCTGGTGAAAAGAAAATCTAAGCAATAACTTGAACCCGTTACCTGGGAATGCCGTTCCTCAGTTATACATATTTAGCTACGTGGTGCCTCACTAACATTTCATTGTTTCCAATGATAGATATGTATATCATATGTATATCCTTTATACTTAGCCGACTCGGTAGCCTAGTGGTAGAGCACCCGCTTTTAGTGCGGGAGGTCGCGGGTTCGATCCATGGCCGTGTCATACCAAAGACGTAAAAAAATGATACTAAAGTTTTTAGAAGCTTCCTCGTCTGGCGCTCAGCATTAAGAGGATAGTGCTAGGACTGGTTAGCCTGGTGTAGTATTATGCGACTGCGTACTGGGTATTCTAGTGAGGCAGCACTATCACTATGAGACTGCGTACTGGGTATTCTAGTGAGGCAGCACTATGAGACTGCGTACTGGGTATTCTAGTGAGGCAGCACTATGAGACTGCGTACTGGGTATTCTAGTGAGGCAGCACTACGAGACTGCGTACTGGGTATTCCAGTGAGGCAGCACTACGAGACTGCGTACTGGGTATTCCAGTGAGGCAGCACTATGAGACTGCGTACTGGGTATTCCAGTGAGGCAGCACTATGAGACTGCGTACTGGGTATTCTAGTGAGGTAGCACTATAAAGATGGGCATTTTGCTCACTGCTACAAGTAGACGCCGTCGTTTATATGACTGAAAAAGACGTTAAACCGAACACAAACACAAACACACGGACCTTCAAAGATTTTATGATTAAATTTTTACTACAATTGGCACCCTAATATGTCTACTTCCTCCCATTTGCAAATGCACTGTATACAGGGTGGTTTTTGTTTCTCAGTTAATTGTAAATGTTCCAAATAGCATTATGATATTCCATCCTAGCCTCGTGTTCACCTCGGTGCTCACATACAAGAACAGTTTTCGGACATTGACTATCCCGAGAGTGATTGAAATTAGCATGAACAGAAATCAAGAATTACTGTAATGGAGTTTCACGCGCTTGTCGTAAAAATCACAGAGCGAGTGAAAACCTTTTAAATCTCAACCTAAATCTTTAACAGGCCGTCAAAAATGCGTTTTCAATAGGCCGTTCTCACACTAGAATAGCATTAATCATTTATACAGTAGAAGGGAGATGTAACTATTATGATCGGACAATTGGATTTTCAGTTGTTTAAACATACAGGACAGAATAAAACTTTAATGTGTTCTATCACCAGATATATGTCTGTAAAAGATAAAATATATTTATTCCTTTTACTTGCAGACATTTTTGAGTCCATCTTAATAATAAGTCTGTTTGACGCCTTTCCGAGTCATAAAAGATTCATACCGTCCTGTGTATGTAAATACTTATGTATACATAATAAACAATACTTATAGTGGGAGCGGTGCTGTAATAGATGCATAATGTCTTTTAGAAATTTGATACATATCTAGTTTAAGTGCGAATAAATCATGATGTTTTTCTATGTACCTCAATGAACGTGGATGACAAAATTTCTCATATCAGTCAGTGATGCTTTTTAAACATTTTGCGGCTTTAAACAATTACAAAATATCTATCCGCATATTTGTTTCTTTTTCGGGAATACTGGAGATTCTGATGAGGTCTGAATAACGGCGGCATTAACCTCATTACTGAATTGTTCCTTCAATTAAGTAATAATATATAGCAGAACCATGTTTTAATATATTTTAACACGGTGAGGAGGTTATACGCTTGCGGAATATTTCAAAAGGACGTATTCCGGACGAATTATTCTACGTGGCGTAAAACCGATTCGGTATGTTTATGGTCCAATCTATTATATTATGTGGCTCATTCTTGCGAAGGTCTTTCTTTTCGTCACATTTTCAGGGAATATGTGCAGTAACTTTTTGACGCATTTCCTTTGAAAAAAATTGACGCACTGTGTTTGGGGAGAGGTTTGTGGCGGCCCCATTAGAACGCCGAGGTAAGCGGTCAACACTCTGGACTTCAAACGCTCTCCATACACTTGACCCGTGAAACGCTGATGTGGATGCAAGCTAAAATCTGTGTAGGTGGTACGGGTGTCGAATACAACATCAACTAGTCACAATTCCTTGAATACATTTAGTAATTGTGTTTAGGATCATTTTGCAATGCAACCTGTCGAGAAGTAATTGTGTTTAGAGTCTCTTGCAAGTAAGTCTGTCATGACATGTCAGCTATGCACTCTAGAACAGAACTTCTCACAACAAGAGACATAAAAGAAAGTGGTTATAATTAAATCAGAACATTTATTTCCAGTGGTTCTTGCTGATTGAGAAATGTTCAAATAACAGTCATAAAAATCCCAATGTAAAATATTCCACAACTATCCCATACAATATATGTTTATTTGTCTGTAGCATTTACAGTGAATAAACGAAACAAATATAAAAAGAATAATCAGGGTAGATAAAACGCATACAGGCCCGCATACCATGACACTGGCAGCATAATTGTTGCATACTGGTATAATTAAAAAGAAACTGCAAGTAATCATTTTGTCACTGTAAAGCTGTAAAAACCAGCAAAGAGGATAAATAAAAGCAATGAAAACTTAAGTCAGACAAAATTAATGTTTTTAACGATTTGTGAGAAAGATTCATTACACAGATTCAGTTAAGCCCTAGTTTTTCTAAAGGATTGGTTGAATTTATATATTTACAATATTTAAATGTATAATGTTTTAAACTTATCAATTTTAGTGTATATCATTAACGAGCAGGGCAACGTTATCTTTTTTATTTTATTGTGTCTGCAATTTAAGATATAGAAAGAATTTCAAAGTCGCCTTAAAGTTTAGAAACGTACGAACTTTTCAATATTTCATCAAAATAGAAGCCACACTGTTTTTATGGCAACAAAATACGAAATGACGGATTTAATCTATATTTTGAAATTGATTTGAACTGCAGTTCATTGTTTCAGAATTTTTTTTCATTACTTTTTTCATCGAGAAATAAGGAAATTATCATGCTTTACATCTATCTGAAGCATAAAAAACTTTACATATTAACCTTAATAAAAAAGTTTTAGCTAAATGGTTTATTCAGCAGTGTGTGAATGACTTCATTAACACTAAAACAGCTGCTTTCAATGATAGCTATTTTTCTTAACTTTTAAGCTGCAATATCTTTAAATCATTCTCTGTTAGGGACGGCTGGACGATGACTTCCATAAAAAGTCACAACTTCCTCTCTTAATAGCTTCTAGTTAATCTGACTGCAGTTGTTGAATGCAAAATAAAAAGGATAATAAAAAGAAAAAGAAATCAGTTATTCTCCATATTGTTTTGTTTACCCTTGATAATTCTTGTATGAAGAGTACATGGAGTACCCCTATGGATAAACTGTTTCGTTATCCTGTATTTTCATTATATATGCACATGGTATATAACATACATTAAATATGATAAATAAATCAACTATCACAACTTATAAACGTTGAATGAAAGAAGGGCGATGCGATGAACACATTGTTCACGAAGTGGTTTTTCTAACGCAAAAATGTATAGAAAAAAAAAGTGTCATAATTAATCCGAATAAGATAGACGCTTGGGGTATTTCCCTCATCGATTATTGATATATAGCATTTTACTTGAATCAGACGGAAAGGACAGAGGAGTGCAAACGCATTATAATACAAGGGACAATAAATAATATTTGGTTGAGACTTCCATCGGATGACCTCTATTTGTTTTTTTGTTCAAAACATTTCGCGTCCAATGGTGACTTTTTACATAAACTGTTATCTCGAGTTATTTCAGCATATCAGTTTTTTTTGTAAACACCAATGTTCTGTCTAAATGCAGCCCATGTCCATAGTCTGACGTCCTCATGTTCAACTTTTTCCAGTTGCACATTATTGCATTCCCAGTATTTCTGTTTTTACCATGCGTTTACTTATTACCATTATCTTCCGCCTTTCTGTATTAGCACATGCCCGTTTCTCGGTGTTTTCTTAGCTCAAGTTTACGTTGAAAGGTTCGCCCACACTTCTCACAACTGAAAGGAGTGTAGCCGGTGTGTTTTCTGCTGTGCGTGATCAGATTTGATGACTGACTAAATCTTTTGTCGCAAACTGTACATCGATGTGGTTTTTCACCTGTATATTGAAGAAAAACAACTTTGATTACATCCATTTTTATCATTTTATCATATTTTAACCATATTTTATTGCAGTTAATACATAATGTAGGCTATAAAATGTGACAACATCAGATGAGAATTTTTATCACAAGATAGGTAATAAACACTGACTGTGGCAGCTCGCACTAAGCGTAAATTTCAATATAGCCATAGTTATTTCATATACAAAAAAGTAAAGATTAGTAAAACTTGAGTACAAGTTTATATTGGAGAGAGTGGCTTGCTGTTATCAGTGACCGAACAAATATAAATGTATCAAAATGCGCTAGACAATCGCAAAGCATTGTGACTCTTACCTGTATGTATATATGTATGCTTTTTCATGTCAGATTTCTGATGAAATCTTTTCCCGCAGAATCCACAAGGATAAGGTCTCGTGTCGCTGTGAATTAAAAGATGTGTGTTCAGTGTTGAAGAACGCTTGAAAGTTTTTCCACATTCATGACATCGGAACACCTTGCCGGTGTTGTCGTAAAGAGTTCTATTAGTATAATTTCCGTTCAGATACATCTGTGAGAAATTTCGTGCAGTGTTGTGTAAGTCCTTTATGGATTGTCTTTCGGGTTCTCTAATTATGTTTTGTGAATACTCTTTAACAATTCCGTACTTCATAAATTGTCCTTCTATGCTTCCACTCGGCGATATGGGATTATTTGTAGGCGCGCTCATAGGGCTTCTTTTCAAATCGAGAGGAGAACATGGTCTGTTATTTAAATTTTCGTTTACAAAATATGTCGAACAGTAAGGATAGTTAGTCATGAAACTAGATTGTGAAGTCTCTAAGTAGCTATCGTATTTTAAAGTATTGTTGTTTTGTTCTGGAGGCAAGTACTTCCCACCATACCCAGGCATTGCAGTAGTGAAGTAATCCGGCTGTTTGAGACATTCCGGCGAGAATACATCAGTGTTAGCCATGAAGACGCACCCATCAGTTTCATCGGGGTATCCTAAAATATGAGATAATATAACAATAATTTTTACAGAGGAAGTTGCATTTAAAGAAAGCCAACAAGCAAGAATTTTATTTATTCCAGTGACTGGAGATTACACATGAGATCTGTGTAAACATGGTGGTAATGAACAATACGTTATCCACAGAATAACAGCTATTTAATTATAATTAAGTTTATATAAATAATGTAGAATTTAAAAATATAAATGCATGCAATATTGCCTTGTGACTAAGCATCGGACTTAGAAAAAAAAACGACTTTCATTTTTTGACGTTTCAAACAACAAATTTCCAAGGAATAGCATCATACACAATTTATCATGGACTTACATGATGTTGTTATTATTATTTATTAAGTAATGAACGATAGACTGCACTCCTTTAATTATTTTTATTTATCGGAAAGGTGACTATGTGGAACTCCGCATGATGTAACAATATATTTACGACCGCATGCCGTTTGAAAGACTTGTTTATGCATACAATAAAATATCTTTAATTATTTTATGATTGATCATGCATTTTTAGTTATATAACGACGAATTATGTCCTGATATTTACACTGTTTAAAACAGTGAGATAATCAAATATAATCATATCGAATTGAAAAAATAATGTTCTCACACGCATTTTCCGAAATGTTATAAAAGTACATTAGCCGACATTTCGGAAAATGCGTGTGAGAACATATTTTTTCAATTCAATTTATAACACTGCCACCACTCCAGTCAGCTCAAGCCTTTACTTTTTGTTTTTCATTTTCTTGTGTTGAATTTTAGCGGGCCATATAACTCTTTGATATCGTAATAAGTATCCTATACATAGAGCGCGACGCCGAGCGCTGCAGCCGCCTAATGTAAATATTTGAGACGTTTGGTAGAAAAAACATTAAAAAATAATAAATAAAGATGAAAACCTGAGCTGACAGTTTTGCGGTTGGATGAATAGATTACACACAACTTGTATATACATAGGGGCTGTTCTAGGTAACAATAGGAATTCCAAGCAAAGTAAGTTTAATGTCGATAAATGTCTCGGTTTTTGTATTTTTTACAGCTGTTGTGAGGAATGAAAATGAGTCTCTTGTTCAGAAGAAATTAAAAGATGGCCATTAACTAGATCAAAACCTCAAAACTGTTCTGGTACATCTTTGAAAAAAGGCCTGATTCTGTTTGGATACAGGTATGTACATTCGTAAACAACTAAAAATAAGTTTCCCTTTTATATACTTTCAAAGCCATTTGCGAAAAAAAGTATGACTTAAGTCAGAACTCTCAGTAATTGCAGAAGCACATAAAAGGGAAAAGTTGAGTTTCTTTAAAAAGTACCTAGTAGTATTTTGTGTAGAAATTAGAATTTGCCATATGGTCTCAGCTGAGTAGACGAGTCTGTTTTTCATGTCTCGGTTGGGTTGTGGGCTGAGAGAGTACCAGTTTCACAGTGTATAGACTCTCTGTACGCCCAACCGGAAGTCGCCAAAAACTAGGCGTTCAGAAATCAAAACACAAATTTTTGCTGTCGCGGATGGCTTTGATTTTCATTGTTTATTTCGTTAAAACGCATAAAGTAAGTGTATTTTTAATCTACATATTGTTTAAGAGCTACTGTTTACGTAGATACCAAACACGCCTATTAAAACTCTTAATATACTTCATTTCAAGTCAAATCACGTGTGGGTATTTGTTCGATTTTGTAATGAAACTATCAATTCTTTGAAATACATGTATCTTGAGCTTTTGCAAAGAATTGAAACCTTTGCTACTTCGTAGATAAATATCTTACGCACCGATAAATACTAGCATGGCTCTATGGTAACGAATGCGTTTTTAGGTAAATGTGTTTTTCTGAGACATATATGCCGTTACACTGTCCCATAGTCGATCATACTGGCCCAATGCAATTCTAATCGGACTGAACGCTTAGTCGAAAAACTGTACGCCTATTCAAAACTTCTTTTCATTCATATATTTCAATAATCTGACTTTGTTTTATGACAACCGACAGTTAAAAAGTAATAGTTATAATTTCTTTCGTTTTCGTAACAGTCACGGACCAGTTTATATGTTATTACTGCAGTTTCGAATCCACTTTTCGTAAAGGTTAGTGTTTATTAGTAAGTAATTATCAAATTAATTTAGTCTAGCACGGCTCAGCCGCGCGACTACTTCAATTTGGTAAATGCGTACTAATAAACTCTAACCTGCATAGTGTTTGAAATTATTTTTTGTAATAATGACTAGATTCTTTACACATAAATCATAAGCTCTTTCATAAATCGTTACGTGGCACAACTCAGTGTTTGATCCATTTCCGGCATCTCAGAGACTTGCTCGGACTTTATGACGGGGACTTTATCATCATTCACAGAAGAAACAGCTGCCGTCGGCGCGCTTATTGGTAATTTCTGTTTATTTTAATATCCGGCTTCAAATCATTGCTGATATCAGTCAAAATCAAGCAGATCGAAGCTAATATCCAATTCTTTTTCGTTTGCATTAATAATTATTGCAGTAATCGCTACAGAATAAGCGGAAAATGACCTGGCTCCTAACGTTTACATCAGTTGTTCTACACGTATAACCAACCACCGTCTTGGAAGTCGTTTTGGACACTTTGATTGTACAAAGTTTTCATGTAGACAACGCGTTTGTCTGTTGGTGGAGCTTAAATTCAAAAAAATTATTTCAAGTATTTCGCCTTGGGTATTTGGGTATAATGGGCAGTCCCTGCATAAAAAAGGCTTTGTTTGCACAATGTTTATGTGAAGTTACAGTAAGGTATAAGCAAAAGTAAAAAAAAAGATGTGACAGAAAAAAGGTTGCCGAAAAACTTAACTTTAACCGAAGCCGGAGCGAGTAGAATAGCACCGCTATTCCCCGAATAATCGAGCTAAAAATTCAAAGAAAAAAAAAACAAAAAAAAAACAAAGTGTCCTGTCAAGCTGAGCGGAATAAATATATATTTTTCTCGTATGTTAACGGAAACTCGTATTCAAGGACATCGTTGGTGAAACAGACCAACAAATACTGTTTCACTGTCGCAAGTAAAATACAATACAAAACTTATATTTATAAATTCAGTAAGTACAGTTTATAGAGCCTACAAGCCCAAACACTTCGTAATTTCTTTATTGAATAGGCGTACAGTGTTTTGGCGAATAGTGGAACAGTTGTATATAAAGTTTTGCGACTAGGCGGTCTGTGCATAATTCAGATGCATGTTGAATTAAACAATATTTAAACTATTCAGGATTGTAAATTCATATTTGTAGGTATAAACTCATTTGCATGGATTTATAATTTAACATTCAGAAGCGGTTCTGACACGTATTTCACTCGCAGTTCCTAAATAATGGGCATTTTTAGCCTGAATGCACCGTCTTTTGCTTTGACCTGCTGGGTTTTGGGTGAAAATACGTTTTAATTCCATGTGTTAATCTCTATTTAACGGCAGTTTGTTACAGGGACATTTATCATACATTGAAAAATATATACAACAAGAATATTTATTTCAAATAGCCACATAAAACATAAAAATACTCGCTACAGACAGCTTCCAAAAATTTGAAAAACGAAAGTGAACGCCTAGTTATTGGCGACTACCGCTTGGGCGTACAGAGAGTCTATACACTGTGAGTTTCGGAACAAGAATTTTGAAGTTTCAGATAAAGAATTTATTGACAAGTGTTTAGATACCTTCAATGGCTCATTCAATGATAGTATAGATTAACCTTTAGCCTGCTAAATTTCTAAAATGGACTGGTCCATCATTCAATTTGGGTAGTACCACTTATTATTCAAAGAGGTGTTCAATGAAAATTTACTGACTGAATAGCAAAAAGTGCAGACCATGATCAGACTGCACGGATGTGCAGGCTGATCTTGGTCTGCACTGGTCGCAAAGGCTGATTCACTTGCCGCCGGCAGACTGAAGGTTAAAAACAGCAATAGCGTAAATGCTTGTGAAAATACAACAACATTAGGAATGTTCAGGCGCTCAATTAACAATTATTTTTCTGCATTTCATAATTGATGTTTTCTTTCTCATTGGTTCGATAATTAAAATGTTAGATGTTTTACTTAGCGGGAAAATTTGGTCAAACCATTTTTATCAATTCTACCTGTCCGTCCGTCATGTCCTTGCTGAATGATGTCAATTTTACTTTCCTCATGTTTGGAAGCCATCACCAGACATGCGGAAGGCTGGGGTTTTCACGTCTGGTGCCCGACGCGCTCAAATTCACATACCTCTAGTAATGATTCAATAACTGTTTATTTTCATTACACAAGAAACCATTTGATTTCTTACATTTGGATACCAGATCAAACTAAAAGCTTACAATATTTATAACTAGAATTATATACAGACGTAATAGGTTAAGCACACACTCTCACAATGACTTCGAGCAAATGTCGTTTTACAAATTAGCTGGCATCTATCGTTCTGGAAACGTTTTGTTAAAATGATAACGTATTCACTTGAAATTGTCTTTGACAGGAGGTTTCTGGTAAACATAGAGGGCAAGTTTGCCGTTTGCCATACCCTGGTTAACATAGAGAGCAAGTTTGCCGTTTGCCATACCCCAACAGAAGGACATCATGGAGTTGTGTGAAGACAATTAATTAAGTTGTTTTTTTTAAGCTGCTGTAGAGTTGTGACACATTTTATAAACAAATGGATCTATGAAATGGTCACGTGTTGCTCACCAAAGATATTTGTTTTTGTAATCAAACGGCAATATGCGTTTTTTTTCTTTCTCAAATATTTTCTTCAAAGTGATATAGAAGCGAGACAAATGCCTAAAGCACTTCAATGAGTGACCGACATCAAACTGTCAAATTTTAGTCATGAATTCGTGCCATCTTGAAGCATCTTAAATGCTCATTAAAGACAAAATATCACGATGCTTTAAAGATTAAAATATGTTTTTAAACAAAAGACTGAAACTTGACCCTGATGGAACTCTTGTATTAAGTTAGAAAAATGCTTATTTGGACTTTGATAGTTTAACATCACAAAACATCCATAAAAATGAACTTTTCAACTTTTTACATGATAAAAAAGATAGGCTGATGGCTGAAAATGAACGAAAGAACGTATTAACATTACGCGGAACAAATTAATATTTTCCAATAGTCACCCTGTGACAGATATTTCCAACTTGTATTTTGTTTTAGTAGATCTAACCGAGCACGGGATATACTATGTCTCGAAAATCCAAATATGGCTCGAACTTCGCTGTTACCTGATATAGAATATTTCGTACTGGCCAGTATGGATTTCTTTGGTCAGCATATCGAGGGTTGAGCGCAATACTGTCGTAACTCCTATTAAATAAAGAAGGAGTTACGGCAGTATTGCGCTCAACCCTCGATATGTATGCAGTCACCAACAAGCCATGTAACCAATGAACCCTATATATCACAAATACATTTTTCAAGCCTACCTTTTTAAAGATGAAGTGCAGAGTTACATGTTAGTCATTTCAACTTTCTACGACAACGAAAATGAGCTTGCTGTACGACTACAGAGATATTTTTACACTCCAGAACAGTTAATTGTCTACATTTCATTATCTTATTCTTTGAGTCCATGGTACTATTATACAACAGGCGTTCGAAGTAACTTTTAAATCGGCAATAATAGCGGAAACGTAATTTTCTTAAAATGTGTAAAATCTTTCTGCATTTACCAGAACACTACTAATTCTGTACACTGATTTATATGAATACTATAGAGAAATCATTCTCTAACGAGAATCTCCCAGCTGTAATAAATTTAAGGCAACAAACAACTAGAAAATGAGATTTTTATGTATGCAAATAAAGAAAGCGTACATTCTTATTGAAAATGATTGTCCCCGCGAGAAATGCACGTGTCAGTTTAACAATGTTCCGCAGTATAATCAACGCAAACTCCTTTTATAATTCATAATTCAACATTTACGGAGTTCATACATGTATTTACATTTTCAGGGGGAAATTATCAAATGGCTTAGAGAATAATAGGGAAAGTCAGGCCCATGTTCCTGGTTCTTTTTCAGTGATTTATTAATTGCTTGTTGGTCATTTTATATAAAACAATTAAAACTGTTTTAACTGAAATTTCAATCAAGTACTGCTAAAGAGTCTCAAATAAATACAATATATTTAAGTCTGGCAAAAAATTATTTTAGGTGAATATAATCTGTTTTTTTTTATATTTGTACATTTTATGTACATTTGTACATACAGCACCATGCTTTATACATTAAAGACGTTATCATCAGCTGTCCGGTAAGCACTTTGTGTTTTCCCCAATTTTTTTATGAAAAAGTATTAAATGTCCTTTTTTGTTTATCAAACAAGTTGAAAATTGAGTGTCATTTTTTAAAGAAGCTGAAACGATTTTTAATCAACTTTGCGATACAAAAGAGAAAAAAATTTAGTAAAGAGAAAACGGACGTTCCACACTTTACCAAATCTGAACTGGTGAAATGGCTTAAAATAAATTACTTGTGTAAGGAATAAAACACGAGAACGGGCTTTCCTGTGGTCAAGTATCAACAGTTATGTATGTTTTGGGTCAGGAGTATCTGCTGACATTTTATAAATTGTATAAACAGTTAATAAATGACTATTTTCACATACTACAAAAAAAGATAAGTTTTTGAAATATATGAGCTACATTTCTGTTATATATATTAGCAAGGTATATGCACGAGTTATTTCTTTTCACTTCGTTGTTTGATACTTGTGAAGCTATAAAGAGTTAGGTTGATTGTTCTTGACAGATCATCATTAATGATGTAATAGTTACACATTGATAATTGTAAGGTGATTAGCAAAATTACATTTCAGGAAGACAGAACATTAAAATAAAACTCAATGTTTAATTTCTAGCACAGCAAAAATATTTTCCCCTGGTAATTTTTTACTTTCATTTTATAAAAAACCTTCACTGTCTCACATAATATAAAAGGTTATTATTTTTATCGAATTGAAAGATTGTAACATCTCCATCTTATACCAAAGCCGTAAGTATCCGCGGTCAGAGGAGTTTGATCCAAAGCACCAACGTGATGCTAAATTTCCAAACTAATTATCAGCTGAATTATTCCGTGTATAAATATTTCTCGTTATGTTTCACGTTGGAATCGGAATGGAAGCATCTAGTTTATCAGGTAGTAGTATTTGTAGTTCAAGGAATAAAAGGACGTAAAAATATGAAAGCAATAGAGACATACCTATGGCAGGTAACTGGTCGGGATATCTTCTCTGCTTACGTTGCCGGCACTGTCGGCATTTCCTGCCTCTCACCATAAACGACCTTGGCATCGTAAAATAATAATTTAAGATAATACAGAAAAAAACTTTAGAAACAATTCGATATTTCTGCAAGCTATTACGTCTCTTTAGTACTCCATTTCTAGAAATGAATGAATTAATTTTACAATAATTATTTCATAGTAAATATTACAAGTTCCTAGAAAATCCTATGCTTAAAACATCACCAGTAACAAAGTATTTTTTTTATCAAAGTTAAGAATTCTTTTGCCAAAGTCACGGCAAACGTTTTATCCTTTTATTATATAGAATTCCATAAAAACTGTTAAATATTCATGATACGGTACTGGCCTGCAATAAGCCGATGAAAAATCAATGCCTCGAACTGACTTAACATGAACAATGTTCTCTAAACTTTTGTCTTTCGTCTTTTCAGTAAGTTTTAACTATTAAAGCGTGTATTTTAAACCGAGCTCTTTAACAATGCATCCGAGATTTATTTTCCTTTGGGAGTTAGACATTTGTTTGCGTCAATCGGGGTATCAAAGGCTTTGCGACCAGACGTGTTCTTGATTTGGAAGAACTATTTTGCAATTAGTTAGCGCTAGAGTGAATAAATCTTATCAATTTTTAAGTATTTCAAACCTTTTATGATTGGTTTTATTGCATGAAATATCTGTCTCGTTTCTAAGTCACTGATTTTAATGGTAAAGTGCTAAACTGGTTTCAAACGTAATGTTTAGTTGCTTAACTCCATCTGCAGCTTATATCATGCAGTACAAAAAGTTGTCAACTTCATTGACAAAAGTACATAATGTAGCACGCAGAATTTATTTTAAATAGGGACACCCCCAACCCTTCCCAACTTGGTATCTAAACAGATAGCGACGTCTGTAAAATATTTGTAAAATCAATTGTTTTATTATTTTCTTGACATTAAGTACATTTAAAATCACATATTGTTTTAAATCACATTTTCCTGCATGACTTTCGAATTATATTATAAGAGCACGAGAATGTTTTCATGAATACACAGCGAAGCGAAATAACTGGAACTATTTGTGTTATCAACAAATGAAAATATTTTTTTTTTAACTTTTCTATCTAATAATGTCTAAATTTAGAAAAAACATGAATCTGAAGGCATGCTTCATGTCATAAAATCATTTAGATAACACATTGTTTCTACTAATTTGCTGTAAAGGAATAAATAATTCCATCTACTGTGTTTTGAACACGTCATGTCCGTTGACTCCAGTAGAAAAAAATGAAGGACCATGAAGTCTCGGCGGAATGATACATTAGACGCTATATATTTAGAGAGCGGCAGTGGCTAAACTATACTCGGACTGAGTAATCTAAGTAATGAGAATTATGTAGCATTCTGGAAAGTAAAGGTACGACTCTGTGTGTGTGTGGGTGGTGGTGGTGGTGTGGGGGGGGGGGGGGCGTGTCAAAAGTGTAGGAGGGAAGTTTTTATGTTGGACATTTGGATTGATACCTCCAGGAGTTATAGCCCACTGCATCAGATATGCCTCCAAGAGTTATAGCCCACTGCACCAGATATACCTCCAGGAGTTATATTCCACTGCACCAGATATACCTCCAGGAGTTATAGCCCACTGCAGGAGTTATATCCAGGAGTTATAGCCCACTGCACCAGAAAAAGAATGTATAGTATGCAAATCGGACAATACCAGAGAGAATTGATCAGATATTAGATCCGGAATCGATTCATTAATAAAGCAAAATGAATAAAGACTCTGGTATTCCAAACATGGTCCTGAAAAATGGCATGTACTCGTTAATGTACGTATTTTATGAAACTGGCATTGTAGTCCCTATCCCATTGTACTCGCTAATGTACGTATTTTATGAAACTGGCACTGTAGTCCCTGTCCCATTGTACTCGCTAATGTACGTATTTTATGAAACTAGCATTGTAGTCCCTGTCCCATTGTACCCGCTGATGTACGTATTTTATAAAACTGGCACTGTAGTTCCTATCCCATTGTACTCGCTAATGTACGTATTTTATGAAACTGGCACTGTAGTCCCTATCCCATTGTACTCGTTAATGTACGTATTTTATGAAACTGGCATTGTAGTCCCTATCCCATTGTACTCGTTAATGTACGTATTTTATGAAACTGGCATTGTAGTCCCTATCCCATTGTACTCGTTAATGTACGTATTTTATGAAACTGGCATTGTAGTCCCTATCCCATTGTACTAGTTAATGTACGTATTTTATGAAACTGGCATTGTATCCCTATCCCATTGTACTCGGTCCCTATCCCATTGTACTCGTTAATGTACGTATTTTATGAAACTGGCATTGTAGTCCCTATCCCATTGTACTCGTTAATGTACGTATTTTATGAAAATGGCATTGTAGTCCCTATCCCATTGTACTCGTTAATGTACGTATTTTATGAAACTGGCATTGTAGCCCCTATTCCATTGTTCGCTGTCAATCTAAACTAAATTTTAACTTGATGTCTGATGCAGAAAAGACATATTATTTTCCAAACAGGAAAATCCATCTGTTTAAAAGAAATATCACTCCTCCAATTTGATGTTTTAATTTACAGGAATGTGGAATAACAAAAGAACTTTTATTCCTGTGTTCTAGAATTGCTTTTTGGAAAGCAGTAAACTTTTAAAATGATGGTTAAGTTTGCATATAGAGATACATTCATGTCATGCGGTAATAGTTGACTGTTAAAAAAGTACGATTTATTTAAATTGTCAGTACAGATAAGTTGTGACAATTAAGTGCTAGTATAATGTTTATACAATTATATCCATTTAAAATACTTTTTACCCTATACTGCCAGGTTTTATAATAAACAATCTTAAAATCTATTTGAGAAAAAGATACCCACAGAGATATATATAACACTTTCATTTGAGGCACTAAAGGTGGATTCCAACCCATATAATGTGTATTTCATACAGCGTATGTGCTGCTACCACCAATGTCCTCAGCTGGGAACCATCTGTCAACACCTGTTTCGCCCTTTTCATCCCAGGACAGGTTCGAGATGGTAGGGCAGTAATATTGGCCAAACATTACCCATTGGTGGTTGGCTCCCAGCTACTGGCGTTCCTTCTGTACCATAGCCAGCTGGAGCTTCTTACAGCAGCTAGAGCTATCTTTATATTACTGCTAAATCAGGTGTTATTGTGTCTATTTGCCGGTCCCCAGAAAACCTCGCATTGCACGAGTATGCGCAGCTAGTACTGGCTAACTATGTAAGCACTGTTATAGAATTTAGTATACAAGTGAAGTGGCATTCCGTCAATACTGTAAAATATATCAACTGAAAGGCATGGACCTTTACCAGCTGACTAGACAAAATATTTTGCTGTTGCATGGTAATTTGAATTATGATCGAAAATCAAACCTTGTTAGACATATTAACTAGTTATACTGATAACATTATTAAAACATCTAAATTCAAAAGGTGTGCATATAATAGACTGGTCTCTAAACTACACAATATTTATTTTTGTTTGCATTAACTAACATGTTAGATAAATATTTCTTTTATTTTTCCTCCAATATTGAAGAATTGAAAAAGTAGAACCGTCACCTATATAAATTCCTTGATCTATTGCTTTCACTTCTAATGCTAAATCTGATAGTATACAACCCTGTCTTAGACAGAATCTTACATCAAACAATTAGGAATTTAGGAGTTATATTCACTTAACTTCACATATATGATCTAACACAATCACATACAGTCTTGATAGCCTTAACCATTTTATAACAGAGTTTGCTAAACGTTTCAAAAAATATATATATCCGCTTAATCGAACGCTTTCTGAAAATCTCTCTCTCTCTCTATATATATATATAGGCACACTGAACAATACAATCATAAAAATAGCCCTCTGTTATCCCAAATTTTGATCCGCATGTATGGACTGAAATTAAGCACGTTCGAGTCTGTTCTTTATTTACAGTAAGTTTCTAAATGTTACAATATAATCTACTAAAACTTAGATATACACATACCCCTATCCTATTGTGGAGTGCTGTATGGGCGGTTCCTTGAAACTTTTGTCTTTACTTAAATCAAATCCATGTTGTCAATTAAATATATAAAAGCAGATAAATACAAATGTGCTATAACTATGTTTGTGCTGACATGTATGTTACTGAAAATCTTTCAGTGTTTCTAGTATTTCCTGACCGTTCTTCTTTGTTTCTCAAAGTCGCCACAGGCTGTCCGTACGGGCGATTCCTTTTAATGAGTGTTAGTCATTCTATGTTTTCAAAATAGAGCAATGTACAAAAATGTTCAAATTCCAGAAGCGTTTCACGACTTTGTAACGTGCAAGATGTTAATCACCCTAAACATGGCCTCAATTTAAAGGAACATCCGAAATACTAAGCTAACTTGAAGTATGGGTTGGAACAGGTCAAACACGCAAACCTTTAATTTCATAGCTTGAACGTGCAATTTTAATTAGATAGTTTTAATATACTTTTCTGTCAGTATCACTGTTATTTTATGAAAATAATTTATATTCTGTGAAAATACACATACATATTTATGTAAAATAGTTTGTCCCAAATTGTGACTCTTAGTTACCTCCCTTGACGTCACTTACATGAAAGTGATAATTTCGTGGTGGACTAACCTCTGACTTTCAGCAACTCAGCAACTGTCATATCTGTCAAACACAACATTGACGGTTATACATTTTGAAATCAAACCAAAATGGAACTGCACACACCAGAAGCACGAGCGCGAAAAAAAAGACATTTTTTTTTTGTGTGAGGAATATTTAAAAAAACTGAACACTAAATTTATTTTGAATAAACATTATTTCGACAAAGAGGCACTCTTCAATATTGTTGAATATATTGAAAAATATATTCGGTTTAAGCTGGTGTCGGTTTCATCTCGATTCATGTTTCATCCGTGGACACATAGTTATCAGAGGTCTGTTTTATTTTTCGGAAAATGATGTATGTCTTATTTTTCAATAGCAGATATTGTATCATTTGCAAGGAGATGAATGATAACATGCAATTTCACTGATAACATTTGGCAAAGTGCATTGGTGCATTTTTTCTATCTTAATTTCCCAATGATCAAAAACGCACGCCTGGGTGGTCCGCCATGTCATTTAGAAATGCATTTAATCTACTTAAATATTCTACCAGATCTTGCATATATAGATCTTGGTATTTCAGCACACAATTCCTTGTAATAACTGATTCGTATCAGTGAATTTATGTCCTGACCACAAAAGGCAGCAACATAGTGTTGCTATAACAACTGCAGAAACGTTTCTTCACGTCGCAATTCTTTTGACAGAACCATTTTATCTATGCTTTTATCTTTGGAAACCGCCACTTGAAGAATTGCCTTATACAGAACAATTATCAACGGTATCAATATACCTTATTACTGCAAAAGAGTAAACACCCTCTATTTGCCTTTTTAAATTGGACAAATTTCCAGCGGGGCTCTGAACATTATGAGTTTATGGTAAATGATAAAATCTTACACCAATTGAAGGCCCCAAGAAATTTGCAAGATCTTTTCCCAAGGAAACGTAAATGATCCACAGTATTTGCTTTATGTATTGGGTTATTAATCACACAAATTCGAAAAACCAGTCCCCTACAAACCCAATGCTGTAAAGTATATGTTGAATGTTGCCAAAACCTTAAGTTTCAAACTGCGGATACTTCTCGTACTTGAACGTACTTGAACTGGTATGGAAAACGACTTTAAAAAAAAAAAACAGGTTAAAAATATCGTGCCACTAAACTTACTCGGTAAACTTATGCATGCATTTGCCAGATTCCTCTCCTTAAATACTATTATCATTTTCAGGTGATTTTTCTAACACTGGTATACGACGTCTTTGAGGAAAATCCGTTGCTCACTTCGTCGAGCCTGTACAGATCTCATGGGAAATACAACGTCTCGCGATAGGGTAACGTGACTGGCAAAAATCCTAATTCTGCAGACGTATTTCGAGTTTATCTTCTTATTAAAAAAACGAGATTTACGATAATTGTAGAAATGATTTCATAACTGTCACGAAATTAAGGCTGTAAAACTGATTGGCAGTCACTATGGTAACTGAAGATTGGCAGTCACTGTGGCAGATGAAGAAAGAAAAACTGTTAGATATCTGTCTTGCGATCACGGAACGTTTGATTTAAAGTTCTGGCAAACGGTTGGACTGCTCTCTACTGGGAAGGACAATTTATTTGAGAGGAATTTTGCGGACAATTCGCCGGTTTTATAGTTGCATCAAATAATTATATAAATGATACATTTAATTTGATAAACAATATATAAAGTATAACAAGCATAATGGTAATGAAATGGTATTTAAAAAAGCAATGGACTGAACTGTTAAAACTAGTGTCTTAACTTGATAGACACAAGCCCGGACCACGATTTAGTATGCTGGTTAAGGTGGCACCAAAAGTTTGTGGATGATGCGGCTATCAATGTCATAGTACTCGAACTTTAAGTCGTCACTCTATTCATCCGATCAATGTTCACATTTTCATATCATGCGTTTTTTTCTGTTTAGTCCATTTCTGACATAATAATAATATTATTTCTTTAAATGTAATCCAACGCTTTCCCGTACCTTTCTCACATAAGAGTGTTTAGGGTTTTGGTGCGCGGATTACAAACTAGTAACATACTAGTACTATTTTTTCACCACTTGTACATATTTTTTTCTTATTTTAATCTTTGTTCCTTGTACTATTTAATTTTTATGCCACTAAGAATTAATTTGTTCATAATATATCACTTTTATTCATGTCTTTCACTTCACTGTCTATGTTACGTGATTGGGATGATTTTTTTATATTATTATGTTAGAGGACCATGTGTTAGACTGGTGCATTGACAATCTTCCGCAAAATGTTAACATATTTGTTTCATTAATAAACCTCAGAAAATCATCATTTCTAAACATGTACCCCTGCAAAATTTAAAAGTTTAGTCAGTATTCCCATATCTTCAAATTAATGACCGATTAAGTGGTTGAAAATGCAAATGTCATATTTTGTGACCCCTTCTATACACAATACGCCTTACTGTTACAGTAACCTATATAAGGTGCTGCAGTATGCAATCCTCAGGAAATTCCACGGCAACTGATTACAGCCCGCCCGCTTAGTTCAGTTGGGAGAGCTCTGATGTACGGATCTTGAGGTCGTGAGTTCGACCCTCAGGCGAGGCGTATGTTCGCCGTGACGATTTCATGGAAGATATTGTGTCTGAAATAATTCGGTCTCCACCGCCGATTCATATACATACCCCACTGAGCTGACATTGTACATGCCTCCACTGAGTTGACATTGTACATGTCCCCACTGAGCTGACATTGTACATGTCCCCACTGAGCTGACATTGTACATGTCCCCAATGAGCTGACATTGTACTTGTCTCCACTGAGCTGACATAGTACATGTCCCCAATGAGCTGACATTGTACATGTCTCCACTGAGCTGACATTGTACATGTCTCCACTGATCTGACCACTGAGCTGACGTTGTACATGTCTCCACTGAGCTGACGTTGTACATGTCCCTACTGAGCTGATATTGTACATGTCCCCACTGAGCTGACGTTGTTCATGCCTCAACTGAGCTGACGTTGTACATGTCCCCACTGAGCTGACATTGTACATGTCTCCACTGAGCAGACGTTGTACATGTCCCCACTGAGCTGATCTTGTACATATCTCCACTGAACTGACATTGTACGAGTTTCCATTGAGCTGACGTTGTACATGTCTCCAATGAGCTGACGTTGTATATGTCTCCAATGAGCTGACATTGTATCAGTCTCCACTGAGCTGACGTTGTACATGTCTCCAATGAGCTTGCATTGTACATGCCTCCACTGAACTGACATTGTACATGTCTCCAATGAACTGACATTGTACATGTCTCCAATGAACTGACGTTGTACATATCCCTACTGAGCTGACATTGTATATGTTTCCACTAAGCTGACGTTGTACATGCCTCCACTGAGCTGACATTGTATATGTCTTCAATGAGCTGACATTGTACATGTCTCCACTGAGCTGACATCGTACGTCTCCAATGAGCTGACGTTGTTCATGTCTCCACTGAGCTGACATTGTATATGTCTTCAATTAGCTGAAATTGTACATGTCTCGAATGAGCTGACATTGTACATGTCTCAACTAAGCTGACATTGTACATGTCTCCAATGAGCTGACGTTGTACCAGTCTCCACTGAGCTGACGTTGTTCATGTATCCACCGAGATGGCATAGCCCATTACATTACTAAGCTGAAATTGTATGTAGTTCTGTGTTTTTAATATAAACAAAAAATCTCTAATTACTTAACTGTATTCTAAATGAGTCTGATCACTGAAAAAACATGAGAAAAATAAGCTATAAGGGTAAATTGTTTCGTGTGTGTAATGGAGTATCTTGTTCCATAGTGAATGGTCATAGAGTACAGCGGTGAATAGAATCCTCTTCATATATTAATATGTAATTTAATTTTATGAGTTGTAGAGACAAATAAACAACTCTCAGTGGTATAATCTCGGTATAATCTCGACACTAATTACACCGAACTATAGTACAGCTACAGGCAAATTAGGCAAGAAATCACAGTACATCTGATTCATCGACTGCTGTTTGATCCTTACGTTAATCAGATAAATTCTAATATCATCTATACTGAACAGGGCACTTTAATTCCAATATTCATAAATCTAAGCAATTTTATTGGTCTATTTTCAGTAAACAAACTATTTTATGAGCTTATTTTACCAATAAAACACATGTATACGTGGACAGTTATTAGACAAGAGCTGTCCGTAAGACAGCGCGCTCGACTTTTCTCAGTGCTTGACTCTGAAGTAGAGCTTTGCAAGTAAAAAAATCCAAGTTATAAAGGGACATAACTCTGTCAAAATTCAAATCAGAGTTATAGCAATTGTGTCTCCTGGTGTTGACTTTGACAGTAAATAACTATTTTGAGTTTCAAGTCAAAAACTTTAAGTAACAGAGATATTTGACTTTAACAAAAATTTTAACAAAAAATTCAAAGTTAAAAAGGAGCATAATTCTGTCAAAATTCAAACAGAGTTATGGGGATTGTTTCTCCTGGTGTAGACTTTGATGGTAAGTAAGTATTTTAAGTTTCAAGTCAAAAGCTTCGATAGTAACAGAGATATTGGACTTTATCAAAAAACTTTAACCAAAAATATTAAGTTAAAATTTGGCATTATTCTGTCAAAATTCAAACCAGAGTTATGGGAATTGTGTCTCCTGGTGTAGACTTTGATAGTAATTAACTATTTTGAGTTTCAAGTCAAAAGCTTTAATAGTAACAGAGATATTTGACTTTATCAAAAATTTTTACCAAAAATTCAAAGTTAAAAAGGGGCATAATTCTGTCAAAATTCTAATCAGAATTATGGGGATTATTTCTCCTGGTGTAGACTTCGATGGTAAATAAGTATTTTAAGTTTCAATTTAATAGCTTTGGTAGTAACAGAGATATTTGACTTTATCAAAACCTTTAACAAACGGCGACGCCGACGCCGACGCCGACGCCGGGGCGAGTGCAATAGCTCTACTTTTTCTTCGAAAAGTCGAGCTTAAAACTAGAAGTGTTTTTGAGTTGAGTTAATAAGTAAAATCTGCATTGTAATAAACAACATACTTAATGTAAAGCACCTTCGAGGTTATGTCGTTCCCCGTAACGCTCATTTCGAAAATTGCACCACCACCCCCTGGTACTGAACGTCGGTTTTGGAACTGTATAACCTTCCCTCTATATTTTTTAATGAGATAGCTTGAGAATAAAAAAAAAGACAAACAATAATAAAAAATGTTATTCATAACTGGTTACGTTTGACAAAACATTTTCGAGGTCCGCTGGTACCACAATACACTTTATCGAAAGTTATCTTTGAAGGTGGAAATTAATGTGTCAAGGTCAATTTTCAACCAGATGTGCTAAGCTATGATACTTTGTGATGATTTGTTAAGAACGTGCAAGAAAGTGACGAAAGCGACGACAATGACGACGACGATGATGATGATGACGATGATAATAATGTTGATGGTTTGCATATCAACAATTATTCCAATAAAATTGAACATGATCTTTGGGAATATTTCAAAACGTTCGTTGACTAGCTAAGACTCTGTCCTTCAGGAGGTGTCGGTGGGATAACATGATCATTTTGCTGTTTTACAGGTTGAACGCGGAGGAGATTATCGGAATTAGCCAATGTCTATATATGGGTTTGTTACTGAACATAAACATTTCCGCGGGGCGGGGTAGGGGTGGGGGAAGGAGTAACTTACAAACCTATTAACTGATTTCTTTTATCGATCACTTACATGAAAATCCACCGGTCCTCTACATAAATATAAGGGTCACCATGTGACCGACCGAAATTGTTAGAACTTTGATGGAGGTAAACAATGTGTGTTTAAAGATAATAAATCTAATTTAAGTCTTCATCAAACTGTCAAACTGGAAGTGTGAAAACGAATTCTGCAAAAAAGGTCATAATATTTTCTTCTGAGACAGCTTTTAGAAAATGTCTTAATTCATTTAGACTCTATCTCAGGACTGGATTGTGATTAAAAACTGAAATGATTTGACAGAATGATATTTTTTCTATATAATAACTTTTAATTTCTATCGGGGCCCATGAACACGCACAGCTTTCAAGGAATCACGAAATATTCATCTCGAACACCATTTACTTATATCGTCGTATCTTTAATTTAAAATGAATACTGAAGGATTTAAACTTCTGGGAAAGCAAGATTTGTAATTTTGAATTCCCGGTGCACAAGCTAATGAAGTTATAACTGTTGGAAGAAATGATCGTGTATGTTACGCAGGAAAGAACGCAGACTCCAAGAAATGATTGTAAAAGTCCTCGAGGTCTGCTTCATTGTTCTCCGAGGAAATCATATTGGTTCAGACGCGAACCTGATTTAAACCTCAGAATGGATTTATAACGTTTAATCAGTTATTTGTTCATATTTATGCAACAAATCGGTTAATTTCGTGAGATATTACGGCGTGTTTTCATTGGCAAACTACGTCGGTCGAGCAACTAAATTTTCAATTTCATTCATTTTGATAACAATGTACCACAAAGGAACGCCTGGTTTAATTGTATTATAGAAATCCATACACATTTACACAAATGATATATAAGCCTCGTTCTATCATAGACAGGATAAACTTGTATAAAACACATTTCGAAAAGCAAAACAATTCCGTGCCTAACTTTCAACATGGGCAGTAAGCGAGGTCTACGAAATCAGACTTGTTCTGCTTACCTTCCCTTAATTAACCTATATTGATACCTTACAGCTACTCGGTTCAAAATGTTGTTGGTGTCCGTGTGTCGTTCATTCAACTAGCTTGCTAAATAGTTTTTCGTATTAAATATAAACAGATTCAAAGGTAGTCGTCACTTATCATGGTAACTTGTTTCACTGTTGGACTACATTGCAAACTTGCAAAACTGCAAATTAAAATGTCAAGGAATAAAGCGGTTCTCATTTAAACGCAAATAACTTACAACTGTAATGAAATAATTAAAAAAAAAACAAATCACAATGAAGAAGTTTTAATGCCCTTTTCAATACGAGTATCAAAGTTCAGTTACTGACTAAACAGTTGTTTTTTTTCTTAAATCTGAGCAATTATGATTATTCCACCATGACGACCGACACTTCCGGCGGCATACATCATGAGTTTGCCAACAAATAAGTCACATCCGTTATTATATGGTGACATGTTGACAGTAAAATGTTTTACATGATGGAGTAACCTCAAATATAGTTTTTGTACTCCATGAAAGTATTATGTGAAAAAGTCATCTCTCTGACCAGCAGAGCTTTGAACAAGGAAAGAAACTTCTCAAGCCGAGGGTCTATTATCCAGTTTGTCTGCAACATTTCATCTTGGAGTGTTATGTAGCTACCCGGTACGTCACAATTTATATGAAACGTCTCCGTTTTCCGGCTGGTTGACATAGGCGGAGGCTGTAACAGTTAAAGAGACAACATAAACCCCAAGTGTTGCAGCTTCACCTCCATTTCTAACTACAATGTTGATATAATTACTATTCTGAATTAATTAATAAACGTTCAGATGAGAACATTTGGTATTTCGGACAGAACGGAGTAATGTGTATTTCGGCGACAAACACTTCACTTTAAAAACAATTCATGAAAATATGAATGATCCCTAGAGGCGGCTTATGCGGTGAATATGTTTAATTAAAACATTTATTTTGATGTCAACTAGATCTATATGTTATATATGTTTTACTTACATCCGGGGAATTTTTCATATTTATTTGACGTTGCTCGATCATGGTTCTGTACATCATGTGATACGTCATTGTTCCAACTGGAATCATAATCACTGGCAACTGTGTGAGCGTCCGTGAGGTCAAGATATTCCGCTGGCGTCGGTGGAAGCGGGTCACTGCCTGTTCGTCGGGCGTTAGACTGGGGTCCTCTGCAATAATATATTAATACAACTGCATTAAC
The DNA here is from genome assembly GCF_021730395.1 of Mercenaria mercenaria. NCBI lineage: Eukaryota > Metazoa > Mollusca > Bivalvia > Venerida > Veneridae > Mercenaria > Mercenaria mercenaria. Next base: position 6,643,301 of record NC_069375.1, on the reverse strand, counting down.
ATAGGAGAAAAGTCTCAGTGTTGACAAATATCTGTACTTAGGTAAATATTAAACAAAATTAATGATTTGACTTCTATAAAGGTTGTCAGTGTCCCCTAACGTACCCAATAAATCATTGAAAATATCAAAGGGTCTTGATTTGGTTGGTCTTCAGATACAATTATTTACTTACTCTACGTGGTCTGGACTGATGTAAGCGTAGTCCGTTTCCTTACTTTCATCTACCCAACCTTTCTCTGTACTAGGGTGTCGGGGCGGGGCCATCGGTGCCCTCTTACTTAACTTATACTCATTGTACATCTGAAACAGTTCAGAAACCATCTTATTATAAACTTTCATATCTAACAGCAGCTGTCCGTAAAACAGCGCGTTCGACTTTTCTCAGTGCTTGACTCTGAATTAGAGCTTTGCCAGTAAAAACTTTATAAAACTTCAACAATAAATTCTAAGTTAAAAAGTGGCATAACTCTGTCAAAATTCAAATCAGAGTTGTGAGGATTGTTTCTCCTGGTGTAGACTTTGATAGTTAATAACTGTTTAAAGTTTCAAGTCAATAGCTTTGATAGTAACAGAGATATTTGACCTAATCAAAAACTTTGACCAAAATTCTATGTTAAAAAGGGGCATAACTCTTGTCAAAATTCAAATCAGAGTTATGGGAATTGTTTATCCACAGTATAGACTTTGATAGTAAATAACTATTTTAAGTTTCAAGTTAATAGCTTTGTTAGTAACAGAGATATCTGATGTTATCAATAACTTTAAACAAAAAATTCAATGTTAAAAGGGACATAACTCTTTCAAAATTCAAATCAGAATTATGATGATTATTTCTCCTGGTGAAGATTTTGATAGTAAATAGATATTTTAAGTTTCAAGTCAAAAGCTTTGATAGTAATAGAGATATTTGACTTTATCGAAAACTTTAACCAAAAATTCTAAGTCAAAAAGGGGCATAACTTCATTAAAATTCAAATCAGAGTTATAGGGATTGTTTCTCCTGGTGTAGACTTCAATAGTAAATAACTATGTTAAGTTTCAAGTCAGCTTTAATAGTAACAGAGATATCTGACTTTATCAAAAACTTTAACCAGAGCCGACGCCGACGCTGGGGCGAGTGCAATAGCTCCACTTTTTCTTCGAAAAGTCGAGCTTAAAAGGTTACACGACGGTTAATTCTCAAGACTTAAAATACAAAATTAAAATGTGAATCGACTGTTAATGTATAAAGGCGGAAAATCCGACACGCCATATGTATCTGAAAGAATATTTGAATGTGTAACATGTATAATAATAAAACATGTGATGAGTAATCCCTGCAAATGTTATTTGTATACCAGATTAATGATCCAGTATCGCTGTCGGTACAAAAAGTATTTAAACACAAGTTCTGGCTGGACATCTTTCATAATAAGACATTGCGTTACATTCTGGAGTGTCAGTTGCCCGGTAACTCAATCAAATAAGTATCTATGCCCTTGGTGTTAGTCCCTTTTAGTGCCTTATCATCTATGGGCAAGGCACTGTACGCCTATTTTATCTTCTTTGGGTACGACTACCTTTTCATCTATGACGAATGATTGTAAGCCTACCTGATCATCTATGGGCGAGAGATTGTCCGATTTTTTGTTTCTCCTGCACAGTACGACGACAACTATCACAATAACCAGCACTAAAACACCCCCTATACTAGCTGCTACTGGCACAGTCCACCCTTCAATATAAACGGTTATAATTGTATAAATCTCAGACCTTCGTGGCCGAGTAGTAAATAAAATCTATAAGAAGTTTCTTTGAAAATATAGAATGCAACCAAACAAAATAATAGCAGACTGTTTGAGGTAAGGGAATGTGTAGCGCCACTCACAGTCCCTAGCACCGGCTCTATGATTGACTGGAACAGCTGTCCCTTATCACGATGAGTTCGATCCAGGAAAAATATCGGTAAAACTGCGACGATACTTATTTAAGTCAGTTTGATAATATATTATTAACCAATACACAAATACACCTGCCAGAATAGTTTATCACCGAACACCTTACTTTACAGGACACCCAATTCTTTACTTTACGTGACCACACCCTGACCTGACACTTAACCTTACGGGGTCTAGCCCTGCCCTGACACCTTACTTTACTGGGTCACGCCCTGACCTCACACTTTACTTTACGGGGTCACGCCCTGACCAGACACCTTACTTAACGGGGTCACGCCCTGACCTCACACCTTACTTAACGGGGTCATACCCTGACCTGAAATCTTACTTTACGGCGTCATGCCCTGCCCTAACACCTTACTTTACGGGGTCACGCCCTGTCCTGACACCTTGTCAAGCCCTAACCTTTCACCTTAGTTCACGACCTGACCTGACATCTTACTTTCCGGTGGGGATCATACCTTGACCAGACACCTTACTTTACGGGGTAATGACATGACCTGACCTGACATACTTTATGGCGTTACACTATGACCTGACATCTTACTTTCCGGCGGGGTCATACCTTGATCTGATACCTTACTTTACCGGGTCAAGCCGTTTATAGCCACGCGGTCTGGTAAAAACTCATTTTAATTTATTTACAATCTCAAGATATGGCCTATTTAGTTAACCTAACGCCTTGGCTTTCCGTCTCGCGAATATTACCATGTATCTCGTGCTAAAGTTTCTACGACCCGGTAGAAGTAATTTAGCGCCTAGCTCTAAATCATTTCATATAATTAATTTGATTTAGTACCCTATACCAACGTGCATTTAATTAGAATTGTACAACTCCCGACTGAAATATGTTACATTTACAGAATTCACTTTGAAAACAATTAAACACCGGAAACAGTTTAATTTTAATTTATATTATCTATCAATTTGAAGGAGAAATTAAATTTACGTACATCACTAGGGTCCTATAAAATAACACATAAATAATATGTTATAATTAAATTTCTCATGTCAATAACAGGTTTGAATAATTTTGTTGCAAGAATCTTTAATTCCAGACGGAACATATTTCTATGTCAAGAATCAATCATTTCTAGCTATTAACTGTATCATGCATGTCGTGCTTTCATGTTTTTCATATATCACACATCAAGTATTTTGTATTTTGTGTTAATAATTGAACATTTATTATTCAAAGGGTATTTATTTGTCATTGTTTATACAGAAGATCGTTCTACCGAAACTTGCCTTCTGTGTGCAACATTTTTAAGTCTGGAAAACACTCGTAATATTATTGAATGAATTACGAGAAATAGTTGTTCAGGAAACACTCGTATAGTAACTCACCGTTATCGATATCTATACAGAGCTAGTTATATAATAATCGGAATTTTCTGTTTTTGTTGTCTTTTTTTCCCCCGCAGGAACAGTAGTAACACTCCTGCTGCAGCCCAAGGCGATAAATGTATCTTTCAAATACCATTTGTTTATGATTCCATATAGGGAATATTATAGAATGTTTCTCTAGTTTTAGTACATATATGCATTACCAAACCAATTACTACGCGCAATAACAAATTAATTATATTATCAAACGCTATATTAATTAACCAATATTATGCAATTATTTACAAAATTACCAGGAACGCCGGAACTTTCTGATGTGCCACTTGTTACTAAGTTGTCCGTGCTTGATGAAGTACTTGACCACGTGCCTGTATAACATGTATCACAGCAGTTTGCAAGACGTTGTGGTGAGTAATTAGGACACTCTGTTTCTTTACAGTTACTAACCTTGTCGCCATAACGACAGCCTGAAACAGTGGAAGTGGAGTCCTTATTGTTCATGCCCAAACAAACACAAGGTAAACACTGATACCAATGGGTGTCTGCAACAACGTGTCCAGCCCTCTCCTCTCTAACTAAAATAAACCGCGTGATGCCCCCAAAAGTGATTTTCCGACGCTTCAGGACAATTGTCCGTATTCTTGAGAGTTTAAAGTCTGACACTTTGTCTTTCGAACACTCGATGTTTCTTTCGTCAGAACGTTGTTTATAGAAAATCCAGCCGACAACAAGATGTACACTCAAGCAAAGTTTCATTGCTATCTGTGCTAATATAACGATAAAAAAAATTCGATCTGACGAAAGCGAATATTTACCGTAAGTTAAGAGAGGTGATAGTAGTAACCTATCAAGTTATCGGCCCTTACCGTTAGCATGTGTTCAGTTTAACTTCATAGAGCACATTATTGTGTCTAACCTCTCCACAAAATTCTCAAAGCGTAAATTCCTCTAAGAACGTTTGCATGGGTTCCGTAATAAGTGGGCGAATCATCAAGATATAAAGATTGACCTCATTCTTCTAGATTTCAAGTTGTAAAGCTTTCGACAGTGCCAACCACTTAAAACTATTATACAAGCTTCAAGAACATATCGTGTCTTGGATAGGTCAATTTCAGACAGTAGTAGTTGATGCGATTGCATCTGATCAAGTCTGTGTAACATTCGCTGTACAAGATTTAGTACAACGTTCTCCTACCCCTTCCCCTCACGTGTACTGTCACGTTCTCCCACATAATATTCATATCTACTTTACGTTTTGTAGTTGAATATATTTGATATTTTTTACTGTGAAATTACTAGCTATATAAAACCTGTGATAAACATGTTGTTTCCAGTTTCAAATCCATCAATTATATTAGAACAGACTAGTACTGTAATAATTTAAAATACCCACGCAATAAAACCCTTACTTTCGGAAATACTTACATCTCTAATGTCTGACACTGCTGGGACGAACCTATCGAGAAACGAATTTTCCACAGAATGCAGAATACTGATATGTCTTTATATTATATGATGTGCCTAATATGTATTTCTGCACAGTTTCATTTTAATCATTACAAGTATAACACTTACAAAACAAAAGCAGTTCGGCCTGTTCTACAACAAACCAGATTAATAAAACGTCAGAGTTCACCGAAATTCAAGATTTTAGGACAAGTGGCTTTAGAACACAACTCCACATGTTGTTAGTATCGCTACCATCTAGCGTCAGGGGGGAGGTAACCAGTTACGGGTGGGACCAGCTTGTGCAAACAATTGACGGTTGTGAACACTCACTTCACGGGCTCTGGCATAAACATTGTTTCAACATTGATATAATTTGGAATATAAGTGGGTTGGTCACATATGTGCACATCTGACTATACCTGAATCTAATGTCTTGTATAATCGTTGGCTCTGACAACGCGGCACTCTCTGTGTACGCCTATTTACCAGATGTTATGCACGACCAAGTGCTACATGTATGCACACCGGTGGTCAAGCGACTCATAGCTTTAGCCCTAGCTACCTATGTAAAATGTATATTGATCTAGTGTTTCATAGGACTGACACTTGTCACATATAATATATGTACACCAAACTTTACCTGGAACGGACGTTTCGTAACTCTGACACGTGCTACAACAGTCTCGTCGAATGTTGGCATCATAACACCGTCGTCCATTATCTACATTACATTGATCTACGCGATCACCGTACTCACAACCTGAAAGGAAAAAATACATATACAAACTATGAGAACGACATGGATATACAAATGTAGGATTGTGCTTTTGGCAGTTGGTCGTGTTTTCAATAAAACCTAATGCAACCGGCGGTTATCGTTACACGTGTCGCATGCCACCGCACCACGTGTCTGGGAGAAAAACAAAACCACATAAGGAAACAAAACTAGAATGCATCAGAAATGAAACTGTTTCTTAGGTGATTTTCATTTTTAATGTCGCGATATTCTACCGTATCACACGTAGCAACAGTAATTAAAACGTCACTCGTCAAGGTAAAATCAGTGAAACACTAAACTCATGAAACTATGCTGAGAATTCAAATTTTCGATTTATGAAAATTAACATGTATATATGTTATACCTGTTTTGGGTTAATTTGAATGAAAACACTACAGCGGAAGGTATAAATCATACTTTGTATGTGTTATGGTAGTTTAAAGTGTCTGTTTCTGTTTTATTTCGATGATAAAGGACTCGCTTGCTGTTTTCATATTTACGTCTGTATATCATGTATATAATAAAGGTATGCGATAAGATACGATCAAACTAATATGCAAATTATGCCTGATATATGCTTTTGTTGTCTGCATTTAATGAATATGATAATCCACCATTGTTTCGATTTAACCGCATGAATAAGAACTTGAAAATGTGCATGACACATGAAAGTTATCATCCGATAATTTTGTTTAGTCTGAAAGTATCATGGTAAGAAAGATACGATAGCACGCGAAAACCACAGCTAGCCTGTACAATCTTTGAGTAATATCTGTGAAAAAAAGAATATAAAAAACAACACAGAAGACTTACCCGCGGGTTCCGTTGATGTTCCATACAGAGTATTAGAATAGTCTGAATACTGATCCGTAGTGTAAGGCACGGAACCCGTAGTGTAATGGCTAAGTAGCAGGTAGAATGTAAGGCACGGAAACCCAGTAGTGTAAATCTTAGAAACCTGTAAAAAGTTATAAGCACGAGAACCCGTTGATGTACCATACCGTAGTGAAAGGCTGAAACTGACCGTAGTGTAAGGCACGGAACCCGTAGTGTAAGGCACGGAACCCGTAGTGTTAGGCACGGAACCCGTAGTGTAAGGCACAGAACCCGTAGTGTAAGGCACAGAACCCGTAGTGTAAGGCACAGAACCCGTAGTGTTAGGCACGGAACCCGTAGTGTAAGGCACAGAACCCGTAGTGTAAGGCACGGAACCCGTAGTGTTAGGCACGGAACCCGTAGTGTTAGGCACAGAAGAAGAATCGGTGTACATTGCCGTGCATTATATGTTATATTTTAAATTAAAGAAATAAGAATCCTGTATAATTTTCTAAAAATTATCCCAAAACAGAGCACTGAACTTCATTCACATGTTAACTACGAGCCAAATTTTTGAGCTTTCACAAGTAGGAAACACCCACAAGTAGCGTCTTATACCGCTTCAGTAGATGTAAGTTCTATTATATAAAACCGAGGGACCGTTTCACTTTAATCTCTTCTTTGTTACATATTCAAAATACCATAAACAAGTAGTAATTTTCATATTGATCGTTTGTAACATACATCTTTATATTCCTTTTAATAATAATTTGACTATTTGTCGAAAACGAGGCCTGTTATCAACAAAAGAAATACCAAATATTACAACAGCTATATGTAGTATGATTTGTTAGAAAAAAAGAACCTTTAGGGATACCAGAGGAAGGCGAGAGCCAACGAACATGCCAAGTACTTCTTGAAATTCAAACCTTGTGATAACCAAAAATCTTACCTTATGAAAATCCAAAGTCTGTGATAGCTAAAAATTATAACTAATGAAACCCCATCATATCTTATGAAAATATAAACCGGCTTGTGATAAGTAAAAATAATATCTTATGAAAATCCAAAGTTTATGATAGCAAAAAATCATATCTTATGAAATCCCATCATAACTTATAAAAATCCAAACCTTGTCTTTTATGCTGAGGACTACTGTCTGGTGCTGTATTCATGCTAGTGAGAACCGGAACTGTCTGACATTCGACAAATTATGCAAACTTAACATGACGCATCATCACAAGCATCAACACTAACTTTACACAGTGAACTAGTTTTTCAACCACTTTAATTAAAATAACATACTATAACATTAGACATACCTGTATCTGTACAACATCAGGTCAAGATCTGTATCTATATACTGACAAGCATATTCAAATAGCCGGAAGCAACAACATCTATTAGTATACTTGGACATAACAACTGTCTGTTTTAAGCAACACATTGACTGTCGACCTTAAACGATGCACATTATTATGGGTGCGAACAATCAATTTTGCAACATTGATATGATTTACATTTTAGTAACCCTGAAACATATTCCATGAACGCCGGGTAACATTAAATACTGACCCCATCATGGGTCTTTTTTCAACATTGAGAATTGATCCCGTCAACGTTTCGACATTAAATATTGATCAAAAGGTCCTTTTACAAAGTTGAGAATTGGCCCCGCCAACATTTTAACATTAAAATTTGATCAATGAAGTCAATTTTCAACATGTTATACGGTTGTCTTTCATATTGCCTTGATACACGGTATTTACCAATGCAGCGAGGCACTATAGGGTTATGGTCCTGTTTCATATATCAGCTGACAAAATCAAGGGGAAACACTTTCTGCTTAACTGTTAGCACTGAATGTTACATTACTCACCACGATCGCCTGTATCACATTTTCCTCGTATGTTTGACATTCACGGCGAATCACAACGTACCTTGTTTCCGGGCTGTGTGACAGTGTTCTTGTTTACTTACCGGGGACAACTGGCTGGATGAAGAAGTTTTCACATGTTTGACAGCAATCACTGTGTACCGTGTTGCCGTCGCATTGTGTGTGACAGTGTTCTTGTTTATTTACCACGGACAACTGGTTGGATGAAGAAGTCTTCACATGTTTGACAGCAATCACTGTGTACTGTGTTGCCGTCGCATTGTCTGTGACAGTGTTCATGTTTATTTACCAGGGACAACTGGTTGGATGAAGAAGTCTTCACATGTTTGACAGCAATCACTGTGTACTATGTTGCCGTCGAACTGTGTGTGACAGCGTTCTTGTTTACTTACCAGGGACAACTGGGACCGGGGACAACTGGTTTGGATGAAGAAGTCTTCACATGTTTGACAGCAATCACTGTGTACTGTGTTGCCGTCGCATTGTGTGTGACAGTGTTCTTGTTTACTTACCAGGGACAACTGCCATGGCTGGATGAAGAAGTCTTCACATGTTTGACAGCAATCACTGTGTACTGTGTTGCCGTCGAATTGTGTGTGACAGCGTTCTTGTTTACTTACCAGGGACAACTGGTTGGATGAAGAAGTCTTCACATGTTTGACAGCAATCACTGTGTTGCCGTCGAATTGTCTGTGACAGTGTTCTTGTTTACTTACCAGGGACAACTGGTTGGATGAAGAAGTCTTCACATGTTTGACAGCAATCACTGTGTACTGTGTTGCCGTCGCATTGTGTGTGACAGCGTTCTTGTTTTACTTACCAGGGACAACTGGCTGGATGAAGAAGTCTTCACATGTTTGACAGCAATCCTGACGGACTGTGTTGTTGTAGCAATACCAAGAATTGATATCATCACAAGTATCGAAATTATCATTGCAACCTGAAAAAGCGAGAAAATCAAAAGCTAGATTCATACTGCTGCTTTATTTAACAGTACCTTCTAGTGTATACAAAGCACTGGTAAATAAAATAGTTATGCATGTTTGGGTCACATTTTATGTTTAAATGGTAGAAATTTATCAATACTGATTAACACATCTGATTGGCTAATTGAACTGATTGAATCTATAGAGGCGCCTTGGTTCCTAGTACATAAATATGATAGGAACTGTACATGTAAGTCGCAGGGAAAATATTTCTGACATGTACCTGTATTTATCAATTACGGGCCTTACAAATAAGAATGGAAGCAACTGATCGCTCGTGCGATTCAAGTTTAAAAAAAACTGCGATGAATAATTGAAAGCAACACCCTTATTTATTGAATGAAAACATAGCATAACAAGACGACATTAAGTAACTCCTGACCTGGATCGCTGACTGATCTCTTTACTGCTATATATGCAGTGGTGTGAGACTGGGTGTAACGTTGTGCGAAATTAAACGTCAAAAACATTTGTAATTTGATAAATTTATGCAAATATATAATTCATACATTTTTGTTGCAACATCATAAAAGTTAACTGGCAAAAATTACGTATATAGACGTCTGTTTAAAGAAGTTATAAATACCCGGTAATACCAGGGTACGAAATAATTCGTTAACAGGCAAACGGTAAAATATATGATCACGAATAACAATTCATTGACTCTTACTTCTTATTCTATTTCAACTGGTATGACCTACATGGACACAGAAAAACGAATATAGTATTGGAATTTTAAATGTACACATACCTGCTGGCATACTTGAGTCCTAGTTTCTCGCCTATGTTTAACCTTTTAATAATTGATTTTAATTTCTTACGCTAACCACGCCAGTTAAAAGAAAATAATCCGTCGCATTGAATTTTCAACAAGATTTAAACAACAATTAACAACGTTAATACTCCATGAACGATCTATTTGCGAAACATGACTACCACCGTGATCTTGCATTATTATTTTAAGCTGAAGAAACATTATAGTATTTATTCAAAGTCGGGTTTCTTTGATATACTTCACATCATTAATAGCGAAATACAGTTTATTGTTGTAGTTGTCAACTAGACACGTTTAGTATCGCTTCATTGTCGCCACGATTTCATACATTAAGGGGATAAACGCACAGGGAAGTGGGGCATTTATGCAAAAAGGGAATGAACGTGTCGGGAAATCGAATATTTATACAATAAGGGAATAACGCGCCAGAAAGTTGGATAGGTATATACAATAAGGGAAAGAACTTGCAAGGAAATAAGATATTTATACAACATGGGAATAAACGCACCGGGAAATCGGATATTTATACAATATGGGAATAAACGCGCCAGGAAATCGGGTGTTTATACAACAAAGGAATGAACGCTCCAGGAAATGAGATATTTATACAATAAGGGAATAAACGCACCGGAAAGTGGAATATTTATACAATAAAGAAATGAACGCGCCAGGAAATGAGGTATTTATACAAGGGAATGAACGCGCCAGGAAATGAGATATTTATACAACAATGGAATAAACGCGCCAAGAAGTTTGATATTTTTGCAATATGGGAATAAACGCGCTAGGAAGTGGGGTATTTATACAAGGGAATGAACGCGCCAGGAAATGAGATATTTATACAATATAAGGAAATATACGCGCCAAGAAGTTTGATATTTTTGCAATATGGGAATAAACGCGCTAGGAAGTGGGGTATTTATACAAGGGAATGAACGCGCCAGGAAATGAAATATTTATACAATAAGGGAATATACGCGCCAAGAAGTTTGATATTTTTGCAATATCGGAATTAACCCGCAAAAAGGAAGTGGGGTATTTATACAACAAGATAATAAACGCGCCAAGAAGTTTGATATTTATACAATAAGGGAATAAAGGCACTGGGAAGTGGGGTTTTTTAAACAACAAGGGAATAAACGCGCATCTTCTTTTACAATTCACAAGACAGTTTAAGTTTGGTTCCTACTTAATGTCCTGAAGTATATATAAACACCTCACGAGACATGAAATGAATATATTTTACTTATCATGTCGCTTCTGACAAGTGCACCTAATTAAGTAGACATGGGAAATGACGCTTTCTACCTATTAATAGAAAGATTCATACACCTTAATGTAAATACGGGAAAGGAAAAACTTGTCAAACTTCTAATTAGTATATACACGCATTTTCTTTCACTATATGACTTGGGGGGAAAAACTAAAGTCTATTGATACAATTTAAACTAATTTCTACCAAAACTTAGGAAAATGAAAGGCTACATGTCTAAGAATATTTTGCAAAACATGCTTGATATATAAATTTCTAACCGATCACCTCATATTTAAAAAAAAAAAAAAGAATTAAAACATTAAAGATATGAAAAAGTCCCCTTTGAAGAGGATTGGATGTAAACTTGCACCTACGGAGGTTCATGTGCAGAAAACATTATTTCTGAATAATAAATGGCAGGAGTGAGTTAAATTTACTGACAATTCCTTATAGAGACTCAGAAAAGAACCATTGGTTTTTCATTTCATCACACTAGCTGCCAGAATAACAATGGAATATACATTTTGTGCGTTACCATCTACAGATATACTTATTTAAAAATTGAAAAGCCGATTCGGTTTTAGACATGTTTCCAGAGAAAGTTCAGATGCATAGTCCTAGAGTAAACTTTTCGATTTGAAAAGATCAAAATAACTACTTTTAATTAGAACTGTTTTCTACTTTGTGGAAAACTTCGGCTGGACGAAAAAAACAACAACGATAAAACAACAACAACAAAAACTACTACAACAACAAAGAAACAAGCAACAACAACAACAACAACAAAAATAAATAAATAAAAAGAAAGCAGGTTCAAACTGATTTTGCTCACTACGGATGACTTCGACCATGTCCGTTCATTATTCATACAGCATTTTCTTCGTTTATACAGCAGAAGTTTCGCAGACATTGAATTTTCTAACGAGTGTTCTCAATAAATATTAAATAATTTAAATTAATGATATACTACCACTGAGAATTTAGAAGAATATGAATACAAACATGGCATACACGAACACGACCGGCTTGAGACTCTTGTTTAATATTACTTTCTTGAAGAATTTAGGTACCCCAAAAGTCAAAATCACAGGGGCCAGACATTTAATGGTGTTTCATTATGACAAGCGCCTTAGTTTCACTATTTCTTAACTACATGTACTGGCATATTAATCAACAAACCCAACATAAGAGGTGCTCTCGGGCATTCGTAATTTTGTTTCGAAGGTCAAGTCAGCGGGTAAAGAATTTTTTATAATCTTTGTTAAAATCTTAAGGGACGCGTCTCAATTTCGCAGAATCTTCTAAAACCTAAATTTTATGTTATTTTATTTCAAGGTATCTATCATACCTCAAACACATTTCTTTCCCACCCTCTATCCCATCCCCTTACGCACCGTCCTCGCAAAAAGAAAGTTAACATGTATTATATCTTTACATGTCTCACACACTAACTTACAGATAACTAGTCTATCACAAACTTTAAAAGAAAAACCTCACCAACGGTGGTTTTTCCACTGGTTGTGTTAAGGCCAGTACACTGGCACCAGATCAGAAAGAAAATGCCTCCGTACGTGTCATACCCTACCCCTAGGTATTCTATAAGAACCATGGTCATGAACGGGAAAGTGCACTAACCCGTTTCAATCGTACAGTTCTTAACTTAAACGCGCAGTTCGGTGAATGGGTACCTAGTTTATTGAACAAACGATAATTTATCTTCCATCGTGCACCAGACACATTGTCTCAATATTCCATATTGCTGAGATTATCAACATATTTTATGCTTTCGTCAACGTTACAGAAAAAACTTGCTTGACCTTCCCTAATGAACATCCGGTCTAGAGGACATGTTTGGCGAAACGTAAACAAACAAACAGAATTTTAAAAAATCAATCACAGTTTTACACTAAAACTCGAAATGATGAATGAAATTCATCTTGTATATGATCTTTAATTTGAAATCGTACATTGGTCTGAATCTGTTCTGTTTATCTTATTCATTTTGCACATTTATGCTGCATTTTCACATTTTAGCGAATCTTTATGGAACACTTTCTCTTATCATACAACGAACTTTAATGACCTCGTTTAGTATTATTCGCCGACCTAAAATGGGGATTTTACACGTATTATTATTTTTTTCATCCGTATGTTTAGGTAGGTTACATGTTTAACCATTTTACGGCTACATTGTTTTAAATTTAATCATCTTTTTTTTCACAGTCTTGCTGTTAATTTACCAATGTTGGAAATGTTTTCCATGCTTTTCTGTTCTATTTTATAAAGTTGTTCTGTAAATATAGATCGTCGAAAGAAAAGTTTATTAAATTGTTTATATTGTAGCCAAAGGGGCAAGCTGTAAAACTGGGTACTCTTCATATGGGGAGTATTGCTATGCTCTGCTGCAATTACAAGCATCGTGGGCTGAAGCTCAGGTAATTGACTTTTACCTGCTGTCAGGTTTCCGTTCTTCCTTTATTCTGACAGTACGGAGTACAGTTTTAACCACCTCGGCAGCGTAGAACAACCCTGTCGAGTTCCGGGATTATTGACCGCGGCACATCAAATACGTACAAAATGATAACCCTTGGTTGGCGCTAGGCAATAAAAAGGGAACCAGTTTTTTTTTTTGTGTTTTGGTGTCGACGCGGAAAAAAACCGAAACATTCGGCAACTAAGGTATTTGTCATGTTTTCGTTTCGGCGGGGCGAAGTCATGAAAACACGGACGGAAAATCAAGGGCGCCAAAACGACATATACGTTATCTCGACGAATAATTATGTCGTGCCGACGTTTTCGCCTCACCTACATGCCAACACGGTACTGCAGAAATCAGCCACCATAATTAATGCTTTTTGACATATAACAAACGCTGCTACACTGATTTTTTTTAAAGACAGAGATAGTATACTATAACTGGAATTAGCTTAGTGCATCCTGACATTTGCAGCCTTCCACTTCTCATACTTTATTTGTAAAGTGCCTTTAGTTTTGTACAGTTATTTTTTTTAAATTTAAATTTGTAATCGTTTAAGATTAATTCATTTGAAAATCGTATTAATTTTAGCTATATTGCAAAGCGTTAGGCGGTTCCCTGGCAGTTATAGAAGACGCTGATGAATCCAGTTTTGTAGAGGGTATGCTGAGACAAAAACATGGTGAGTAACAGATTGTTTATATATGAGGACTGATTCTGAGTTACGTTAATCCGAATAACATCTCCAACGAGTAAATTGACTCGTTGTTTAAGAAATAACTTAAAACAAATATATTTTTATAGTATATACGATGGGCGCTTATACGGCGGGCGTAATAAAACGTAAAATATTTCGTACGACGTATGTTTTTTATTTTAAAATTTTGATCAAATATGATAAAACTCTTTCTTTGCAAATGTATGTCGCCAAGTAGTTCGTCAGCTTTTGTTTATACACGCCTGGACAGGAAATGGTAATGCATCTTGTGGAATAGTTCAGTTAGAGTGCAAACGAAGTCGAATTATTCTGAATAGCGGCTGTGTAAATTAATCAACTCAGGCTGCGCACTCGTAAAATTATTATGCTCGACATATAACCGCCCATCGTGCGTCAGTAGATCTAGAGTTAAAACACCCTTTTGTTATCAATTATTTATTATATATACAGAGCTTTATATCCTTCTTTGTTTAACTAGCAATCAAACCGAGCCATGTTAGAATGTAGGTTAAATGAGAAACGTTACTACCACAACGACTACGTAAAAAGAAGTCTAAAGTACATGTTTGTTTTTCTTACTTTTTTTTTTCAAACGCTGTATTCAAGGCAACATATCCACGGGTCAGATATGGATAGGTGGCACGGATCTACTGCAGGAAGGAGTGTGGGTTGCACCAGAAACTCTCGAGCCGTTAACATTCTTCAACTGGGCCAAAGGTGAACCCGACAATCTAGGAGGACAGCACTGCCTGGCTATCTTCAATAGTGCTAGTTTGGATTGGGATGATAATTTATGTGAAGTTCATAACTATGCACTGTGTAAATCCGAGTATGTCATTTATCATTGTATCAAGTCAAACTTGACTGAAGTTATTTAATTGTTCCAAATGTGATAAAAGGTAAATAACTAAATGATATTTTTTGAGATATGGTTATGTTACTTAAGTAATAATAAGTTCCCAAACGTGATTTAGCGCAGAATAACTACTTATTTGCTGGTCGTGTTAGGATAGTGCTTTTAATTTCATCTAAATTGTCGACTTTCAATAGATCTATATCTGTGCAGCGAAATCAGATTGTTTTGGGTTTACATGTTTCTGGACGAACGGACGGAGATACGAACGGACAGAGCAATAATCCCAATATAGCCATCCCTGAACGAACTCGTTTGTTTGGGATGAGGGATAAATATTTATTAATAAACTCTAATTTTTTAGCTGTAAACCTTGGATGTCGAGAAATGTGTTTTAAAGCGTTTCAGCGTAGTTGAAATTATACATTGCTGATACGACGTAGCACGAAGAAATGTTAAATACGAAACTATTCAAAGAATATTATAAAATAAATTTGTCTGTTTATTTCAGAGTTGTCACGGACGAAACTATTGTAGGCTGATTGCAAACGCCGCAAAAGAAGTTCATGTTTTCTGGAAGCCTCAGTGAAATAAAGACACTGTATTTTTGACTGTGTATGATATATTTTGTCTAAGTCTTGGTGCCCATATGTTTTTAATTTTTTTTTTTGACGGGGCGGCACCTATATGGGCACCAATACTGGACGGGCACCTGTGATTATTTCAGGTGACTTATTGGTGGTATATTTGAAGGGAGTACCGCGTATTTTACGGGAAATATCGGCGATTAAATATACACAAGGTAATTCCTTTACTGCAGAGGACTTGGGTATATGTGAGTTTAACGTGTGTTTACATGTTTCCTTTACATAATACCAAGCTATTGACCGTTCACAGGCGATGCCCACTTTTCAGATGGTCTTTTTATCTTATGCATTTTGGTGGTGTTACTTCCATCTCTCCATGATAGAAAAATGACGCGAATAAAAAGGTATAGTGATGGATTCAAATAGTCCTCAGTTATCTTTTGCTCTGTAGAGCTATTTTCCTAATCTTTTTTTTTTGGAAATCACATGACAGATGTATAGTTGGCATGTAGGTAGCAATTTCATAATGAAATAATGACATGACAAAATTTGTCATAGACACTTAGATCATACACCAGCACTTCAATTTCGGTGATACACTTTTAAGCTGAGTTTGCAGTTTGTGTATTTGACTGAAAATATTTTTCTTGCAAAAAACATGAGCTCCATGTTTCTTTGATCTTATTCAGCACTGACAATATTTTTCAAAAAATGTAAGTTACAGAAATTTAAATGACCCCTGATGTGTGATGTAGCCATTGGAGAGATGTCAATGTTATATAGAATAAAGAAGAGCAGCTATTTCCTGTGTTGTAGCCTGTAAATATCAGTTGCTGTTTGCCAAAGTCTCTAAATAAGTAAGCATATGTTAGCCGATGACGACTCATTTAGTTCAAACGTTGTTTATTTCTGGCTTCAATATCCGAATGACGTCATACTTCAGATGTATATCACCTTGATGTGCTTCTGCACTTTGACGTAATTTCAGGTAAACAATAGGGCTATCAGTGGGAACATTTGCGGTCGTAAACAAAACTGTTACAAAAAGTGTATGTATTGAATAAGTGTACGACAATAAGTGTATGACCGAACTACACAAAGATTGCGAATTACAGTCACATTGCAGCCTTTGACAAAAGCACACAAAAAATTACAAACCTTTTTCATCATCAGACAAGAAATTCATGTAGCAGATATTGCAATTTTCAGATTTTACATTTTATGTGATGAATATCCATGACGTGGCATACGAGATGAAGTTACCAGAAGGATTTCTATTTGGCTCTGGCGGCTCCGAAAGAGTCTTAAGAGCAACCTTTTTCAGCACAGTCGAGAGAAGCTATACAAGGATGCGACAGATCAAGTTTGGTGATGATCTATCAAGCAGTTCGTGAGAGGAAATTGTTCAAACGATTTTCTAATGCTAGCTCTGGTAGCCCCTTAAAGAGGTAAAGTGGAACCATTGTGAAGATCCTGCGGATTTTTCGGCGACGCCGTCTAAATTCGTTTTCGTTACCTATGCCACGTGACTTCAGTTTGCAAATCAAACTACTTGATAACGCATTATAGATAATTTATCAAAATGGAAGATTTATGCAACACTCTGCCTGATTGGACGAGAGTGTCAATTTCTTTCACTCTGTTGATTGTGCTACGCTGAGTGAAATGTAGACAAAGCGTTTATCCTAAACGGCGCTGTTCACAGTTTTAAAGCTAACTTTGGCTCAGTATATTTAGCAAGAATATTGATATATCTCAAAATGATAAGTAAGTTTAATAAATATGATAAAACCTGTTCAAATACCAACATATATCAAATTAAAGAAAGAGCTGAATACGGTCTGCGTATCACATGAATAAGGGTGTGATAAAAGTCTTTTATATAGAGAAGTGCTTTTAAAAGATTTTTCTTGTTACAATTGTCGTCTGTATATGAAAAGGTTTCTTGCTTTTGTGACTTATTCAGATTGCATATTAAAATGAATACTTGTTTGCTTTGATATATTTGTTATAAATTATTTAACTGATTTATTATATATGAATATTTTTCTTTAGTATGGTATGCAAATATTGAACAGAGTTGAAATGTGTTTTATTATATATATACTATATAATGACTGAATCTCACTACTCTGAAATAAAGGTACGCTGCATGCAGGTTACCTATGTGATATGACTGCGGTCAAACTTTGCTTATGAAACAGAAATATTGAAATAATTACAAATGTATGTTTTGCTTGACCTTCACTTTTTTATAGGTGTCACGTCATTGTCCAAAGATTCATGAATAGCAAATATGCATTTGTTAAAGCGGGATCAGTTGGCCTATTTGAGAAATAAATAAAAATAATAAATAAAAACTCCTTTAATTGATTTTTTCTCATGTATTCTAGTAAAAATTGATTTGTAGCATCTTTATTAGGTCTGCAGCCAACTTTGTTCAGCTTGGACATTTAGCCCCTTTTAGGGGCTGCTAGAGCTAAAACTAGAAATGCCTTTATACAGCGTCTCATGAACAGCTTGGTGGATCTTTGTCATACTTGGTCTGGAGCATCATTATAAGGTCCTCTTCCAAATTTATTTATATAGAAACTTGGGCCCTTTTAGAGACCACTATAGCTAAAGGTAGATATGCCTGGGGGAGGGTGGGTGGTATTTCTTTAGAGACTTAAATTGAAATAGTTTGACAGAGCATTAAAAGCACGTCTACCTTCGTTGGAAGTCAGCGAGAAAGAGGACGCTCCCAGCTCGTGCTATCTTCTCATTATAGAGGGCGCTGTAAGCGCGTGCTAATCTTCTCCTTATATTACGTCATCATATTAAAAACCAATTAACTAATAATTCTTTTGTGCTAGATAAACAGTTTAATCTTTAGCGATTAAACTCAATATTATCCAGCAACAAAAGAAACAGAATACAAATAAAGTTTGATGAAATTTATTCTTAGATAGTGGCATATATTGGCCATGGCTGTGAATATATAATTTTGAATAACTTTATGAATAAATGCAATGATGATAATCTAGAAGTCTTTGTACCTAAAATTCTGCTCCGGAAACGGTAGTAGAGCGGATTTTTATGCGTTAAAACGCCATAAGGTACACTTACAAAAAACGAGCATTGTAAGTGGACCTTCCGCCAAAGCGGGAAAGCATAAAAATGAAGCCAACAGCCATGGCCTGTAACCAAATAACACTATGACGTGGAGGGGTATTCATGTTTCCGTTGTAACTAGTAAAGAAATTGCATCTGAAATTGTATTCAGCATAATATCATATCATAATAATCGCTGGGCTGTCTTCTGATATATCTAATGTATGCACCTCCATTTATTATTATTATTTTATTATTATCATTTTATCTTTACATAGGTACTACAATTATTGACCCGCTGTCTTATTTTTGCAACGGAATTAAACTGAATGTAGCGCCATGTTCTTCGTGGCAATGGACGGGGTGTGGGTAAAAGCTTGCGTAAGCTGTAGCTTCAAGTTCCGGTGTCTAGAACAACTTTTTCAGTTCCCAAATTATTTCTATTGTAGGTTTTGTGTAATGCAAAATCAAAATTTCTGGAGGATCTTTAAAATTCAAAATGTGCTGGGCTGTTTCTGCACATTATGCCATTTCATACCATTAAGCCTTCCGCAAACAAACTGACCCACATATGGACATAAGGCCAAGATTCTCAATTTTAGTCGATTGGAAAGCCCTGTATGGCACATACTGTATTAGTGTAGACCCTTCTATCCAACTATAGAGCCTGAAATATCGCTAACAAGTATTTTAGAAAAATAAAGTATTGATTAATAACTTAGATAGTTCTGTGAAGCAAATTCGAAATTAAACGATTTGTATTAAAGGCTTGAAGTGGGGTCTATGTAGCTACTTAGTAAACAAGTAAAACATAAAATCTACAAAATATCGCTTTAATATTTAAAGTGGATGTTATCAAAATACGTGTTGCTATGATCCGGCAACTGTATCAGAGCAGGTGTCATGTATGTCATGCACCATATATATAGGTAGTCAATTATATGAATAAACATATTTAGGTGAGGGTTGAGGGCAGGGGAATTGGATTTATTGGAATTTACGCTCTGTTCCGGCAACGGTAACAGAGCGTGGGGTAACATGGACAGATTACTTTGCCAAATGCGGATCGCCGGGCCTATACATCAAAGTATATTAATGGCAATATGGCAGATCCTTTTATCACCTTATCCTTATAATTTTGAAAATTTTGGGCTATATATATTTATAATTTTCTTCTTCTTTTTTATCCTTATCCTTACATAATATATCCTTATCCTTATATATATGTCCTTATCCTTATATATACATCCTTATCCTTATATATATATCCTTATATGAATCCATATAATATATCTTTATCCTTACATAATATATCCTTATCCTTATATACATTCTTATCCTGATACATATATCCTTACATATATTTTTATTCTTATATATACATCCTTATCCTTATATATATACATAAAAAAGTATACACCCGTATCCGTATTTCATAGGCTACTATGTTATATGTGTTGATATATAGGACTCAGTATTACATAGACAATATAGCATTAACATTGGAATAGGGTCTGGCTGCCGCTCATCACTTAACTTATTTTAAGATGTACGAACCATTAACGGACTCGCACCTTAACGTATGTAGGAACTTTAGGCATTAGACCTCTATCTTCCGACTGACTTCATTTATCCCATAGCCATCTTTAAACATAGTGGTGACTTCCCCAATCTTAAATATATGCGATTTCAAATTACGCTCTTCTAATCCAGAAAAATTCAAGGCCCTTTTGACAGCAATAAATTGGTAAGTGGTTAGCCTAGAGTGACAAAAAGAGGACCATTTGCTTTAGATCGGTATTTCAAATACGTCTGTACATTATCTATACAAATCCTGTTTTATAAATTAATCGCAATATCACCAACAGAACCGATCCTCCTTTTGTCGGTTTTAGAGATTTTGAAATAAAGTTGTATTAGCTGTCTGAACGTTTGTATGAAATAGGAAACTCCGATTCGAAGCCAAGCAAGAGGAAGCCGTGAATGATATAAAATTATGATCTGCAGACCCAGATCTTTAGGATCGCGTTACTGCAAAAATATCGGCTCCCTCCTTTGTGTTGTCAAGGAAGTTATTTTGTACATTATAGCCGAGATTCGAGACTTGGTGGCCAGCGCTCTCTCATCCTTGTTTACAAAAATGTTCATAATAATTTATCGTTGTATTATACTTTTCCAAGTATTTTATGAAGGCTTTGCCTGAATGAGTCGGAACTAATAGTGTCACAAATCACATTCTTTTTCCGCTCACAAGTATTGCTTTAAACTGAATATTTTTCTCAAGAATCATGAGTACCATTTAATGTCGTGAGTATCATAACTTATTGTTAGCGGATCTTTTATTCAAAGATCTACCTGCGCATGATTGTCAGATCTTAGTCCATTTTTACCCGGATGAAATGATGCTGCTTTTTGCCTTAGGTCATAAGAATTAACCATAAAAATATCAAAATTTACAAACCATTGAAAAAGCTCGATACTTTTTCGAATATGAAGCAAGAGCAAAACACCCCTTGTGGTACCGTTTTCTGGGTCCCATTAGCCTTCACATGATTTAATACCTAACAGATCGAAGTCTCCCGGCCAAATGGGACATTAATAATTAAATGCGGATGATATGTCAGCTTATGCCAGAAGTACAGATTTCCCATTTCTTGTACCATCTTTACCGCATTACGACTTTAAGAATGCTTAACATGACTATATACTGAGGGTCTATAATTGGTACACTAAAGACAAGTTGTGTGATTACAACCGCTTTTTAGGCATGCATTGGCATATGGACAATGAGCTGTTTAAAATATTATCAAACTCTTTCAGCATTTTTTTTTCTGGCAAATGCCGTACAAAGAACTATTTCGTGACCTGGACCGACCCATGCCATGTGACTTACGTTTGCAAATCAGACTACATAATGCAAGCAGTTACACTGAGCGAAATTTCAGACTAAGCGTAAATCCTTATTGATGCTGTTTACAGTTTAAAAGCTATATTATTCCGCTCAGTATATTTAGCAAGAATATTGATATATCTAAAAATGGTAAGTACATTTAATAAATATAATAATACCTGGTCAAATACAAAAATAGAGTAACTGAATACGGTCTGCGTATCACATGAATAAGGGTGTGATTAGCCGACTGCTGTAATCATTACAGTCTGATTTTACGTCCAACTCAGACACGTCCGAACACAGGCGTTATCATAAGGTATTAAAATATGGACATAAATTATGAGGGTCGCAAATTAAATAAATATATTAATTATTAGATTAATTATGAAAAACGAAAGAAATATTTAATTTGCCGTTAGTAATACATTTATCTCGTGAACAGAAACGCTATTTGACATGCTCTTCATAAAAAACTATAGAAAAACTGCTATCAAATATATGCATGAACGTACAGCATTTAGCACAGTGTGGAGTTGTACTCCATTTGTTCACCAATGTTTATTCCAGGTGTTCGTGAAGGAACACGCACATGAGAATATAATATGTGAATATTTTTTTTTTTTTTTTTGAATATTTGTTTTTTCAATGTTCTATAATTCAACTTTTAATTGTAGTAATGTACAAATAATATTGCGCTTATACATTTAGAATCAGCCTGAGACGTTGTGCTCATCCTGTAGTGTACGGTACATGACTATAAATGAAATGCACCAAGTGACGTAATAAATATGTGACGACACCAATGGCAAAACAAATCGATAATTTAGGTCAATGACTGACTTTCTACAGGTACTACGAAGTGCTCAGGACAGCTTATATCGTGTATTTCACAAGACAAGCACAAGTATAAATTTGATAGATCCATTTATCATCATTATGCTTGCATTCATGTCTGAAAGACTGAAGTACCTAAATTACGCCGATTTTAAATAATAGCTGCTTGTGACTTTGTGGACGGACAGTTAGGGGAGGTAACTAGAATCACAGAGATCTAATTGCCAGGATGCCTAGATGCAGCAAGCATTATTATTTTATTTGCGATAGATTAAGATATTCTTCAGGACACTTGGTCACATAAATGGAAATGAAAATGAAAATGATAAAAGCGTTGGTCCATTTCTCACACTCATATCATTGACAATTGAATTTTTTCTTGGAAAGTTCTTCGGTTTTAATATGTAACACGTTCTGTAAATCAATGAACAAATCAGATTCTTTCTCATTTTAAAGACTGACATGAGCACCAATCATACTATTTAAACAAATTATGAATTATGATCATATCACCTGGTATGTATCCGGTACTGCTCATGCGGCATTTAAGGAGGTAGGTTACCTTCATATTTGTATGTGCGCATGTCCAACCGGAAGCTAACGTGACGATTTACGACGACGTTTACGACAAACTAAATGTGTTTGTATATTCATTCTTCTGAAAACAAATCATGAACCTGTCTCCGATCTGATGCTTTACGGTTTAATAATGCAGAAATAATGAATAAATTGCCGCAGAAACGCTTCAAAACAATGTTGCCTTAAAATGACGTCATTGACGTCATGACGTTACGTGTCAGTTACCGCGCAAAATTAATAGCTTTTATTTTGAAAGTACGTAATTCTGTGCATTTTTTTATTTGAACTTTTTTCAAACAGCTATTATTTGCTGAAACATTTTTTATGAGTCTTTCGCTCTGAATAACAATCAATATTTTGCTTCTTTTATGTAGTTATATTGAAATATTATGCGGAATGTAAGAAAATGGATGATGGTAACCGATGTTATTTGGAATATAGTTGGATGAAAGGTTACTTGTTACGGCCAGTTTCAAATAAAAAAACTTGTAGTTTGATTTGTAATACCTATTTTTCAGTTTTCATTGATAATTTGTTAGTTATATACTAAAACTAAACTCTAAAATTGTTCAAATTTCAGTAGAAAATTGTGATTTCTTGAATTGAATTGATGTTACCATGGAAACGAAGCCCGTGACCTATATATCTAAATGTAAAATTCAAAAGCGTTGACACTGGTCTATTTAAGGAACACAGCTTCGTCTTTTTATTTTCATTACAACAACATCCATGAGAATAATAGCACATGCTGAACGATTTTTCCATGAAAAATGCAAGACAAAGGGACTGCTGTAAGTATTTTAAGCTGTGAAATTTGTTTGAATAAATACAAATAACACGAAAATATAACTTACGTTTGAAATAATATGTTTTGAAGCTACACTAACAAGAAATATAATTTTATTCAACATTTTTTATAAGAAATTGCGACAAAAAGCAAGATATAAGCTATTTTAAAACATCTCTGTTGCCATGGTTACTTTAAACTTTAAGAAAAATAGGGTACCATGTAAAGTGCTTGGTATTTTGCTAGTAATATTACCCAATATTCCATGTTGGTCATTAACAGAATGGCACTGAAGCCGTCGAAAACCCCGTTTTTATACATAGTTGTTTAAAAATGAGAGAAAATGCGTTACATGGAAACACGAGCCCCGCGACATATACATTTTAAGCTTATATTAGAAAGCTAACGCGCATACTAGTAAAATTATCAATTATGCAGACTTCTACGGATATCAGTGAAACTAAAATACACTGAAAAGTGTTAAATATCCGTATTTTCCTTCTTCTTTCAATATAAAATACCTTTGGAGGGTCATGTTCTTTAAACCTGGATAAAAATTGAACTTGAAGGGCCAGAGAAAAACGAAATTGAGATTGTAGCTGTTAAAACATGATATTACACAAAATACAAAAAATTGCTGCGGTTCAACTAATTTGAATTTACCCTGGTAACAAGGTAACCTACCTCCTTAACGTCTGTAACAAAATACTAGCTGAAGCCGGTGGCTGAGTTCTTATCAGCCCGACGTCGTCATTATCAGCTGGCACTGGTTTGTGCGTGCCTTCTTTTTGTACCTGGTCCGCCAAGGTCAGGATCTATTACGTTTGGATTTCGGCATGGTGTAGATATATGTAAAAGAGAAATATATATATATATATATATATATAGATCTAGAATCTATTTGTATGTTTACTGTTTTTATTTTGTTGCTGTTTTATTGTTATTATTATTCAAATTGTTAAATAACTGCATAGTTATTTTACTCTTATTATTTATCATAAATCACATATTATGATACAATTTTTATCCCGTATCAATGAAGTCGTGGTGCCACGAAATATCTAATTGTAAAAACTAATTCAATTTATTTCAAACGTGCAACCAAATTATTTAAAAAAATATTCTCAACACATTTAGAGAGTGTTTACATTAATACATCACAAAATATAAACTTATAAGTATTTCTTTAGAGACTTAAATTGAAATAGTTTGACAGAGCACTAAAAGCACGTCTACCTTCGTTGGAAGTCAGCGAGAAAGAGGACGCTCCCAGCGCGTGCTATCTTCTCATTATAGAGGGCGCTGTAAGCGCGTGCTAATCTTCCCCTTATATTACGTCATCATATTAAAAACCAAATAACTAATAATTCTTTTGTGCTAGATAAACAGTTTAATCTTTAGCGATTAAACTCAATATTCTTCGCATTAACCACTAAAATGTAATGGATTTTTATCAA
The DNA here is from genome assembly GCF_021730395.1 of Mercenaria mercenaria. Lineage (NCBI taxonomy): Eukaryota > Metazoa > Mollusca > Bivalvia > Venerida > Veneridae > Mercenaria > Mercenaria mercenaria. The sequence continues at coordinate 6,617,784 of NC_069375.1, read as the reverse complement.
ACTCGATGTGTAACAATATCGTAAGGTCTCCTGCTATTTTTTTGCAAATGGGGATAGGGTCCAATTTAGCTAAAAATATAAACACGTTTAATGACCTCTTCTCATGAACAGCTTCATGAATCTTCTGCTGTAATTATTTGTCTAAGGATAAACGAAACAAAATTGCAACCCTACGAAACCTTTGCGAAAAATTAAAGAGAACCATTTAAATTGTAAAAGTGCGGTGTTTAGTTTTGCAATTTGAAAAATGTTAGATGAAAGATGAATGTTAGATGAAAAATTCATAAACTTCTTTCCTTATTACAATTCGCCAACCATCATTTTTAAAGATATTTCTTGTTTGTGATAATTTGTTTTAAATGTGTGTGTGTGTGTGTGTGTGTGTGTTTTTTGTGTTTTTGTTTTTTTCAGTTTTTAAATCTGGTGGCCTCAAAAGCAGCCAAGTGAAACCATTTGTACACAATTGAAACGAAACATTCATATTACCAAACTGATTAAATTAAAGCTAATGCAATGAACTGATACTATTTCTAAACATGGAAAGAATTTATCATGAAAATAGTTCCACGCCATAAAGTCATATAATGGTTTGGTAAGAGAGGCAGCCATGGTGACGTCACGAGTAACCTCAAATGATACAAAGATTGAAAGTGAAATTTGTTTCTAGATATTTTATCCTATATTGTGAAAATACATTTCTGGTCAGATAACTGATTTTTAAGGAAATTAAATAGTTTATGGATATAATATATTTCGTCTAGCATATTTGCTACATGGGGCACTAGAGGCTTAAATCTGAAAAAAAAAAGAGTTTTAAATCCGCCAATGATATATCTAGACTCGAATCATTGACATAATATCAACATATGCATAGAATGATCTTGTAACATATTTCGTCTGGAGATATCATAGGCGGAACTTAGACCCATTTTATTTTCAATCGAATAATGGCACATAGTTCTCCAAGTACATCCACAAAGGTGCAAGAAAAGTCAAAGGACACACCATCACGTCAGTTTTGATTTGTGCTGTCTTTTTCACTATACTGATTTGAAAGCAGGCATTAGGTCATTTTCAAGTTTGGGGAAGACAAACGACGACTGTAATTCAAAGTCACCTCTACCATACAGAAACTGAAATAACTTGTGAAGTACAAAATGGATTTTGAAGAAATTCATCTTATAAAGTTTCTTCGACTAATCTTATTGTATTATAAAATCCCAATAAAAAGACAAATTCTTGGAGAGAAACTTAACAGTTTAATTTTTAAAATGGTACTTTTTTAGAAGTTAGAGAATAGATGTTTTCATGGTTTGCTTTTACAGAAATCATCTCTAAATGCAAATTTTCTGTTTACCTGGTAAACACATTGAATACTTGTGGTGTAGGTACCAGCAGGTAAGTGTAAACATTATCCCCTGTTACAGGAGAGGAAATGCTCCAGGCACTGAAAAGATTATTGTAATAGTTTGTTTCTCAATGGCCAGTAAGCAGGGCATTATTTTGTAGTGTAAGACATTTTATATGGCGGCTGTTCTTTCAATGCACTTAAATGTATAAAACAAGAGAGTCATGGCGGTCCTAGATTGATTACCTAACATACACAGCTTGCATAAACATTTTTGGAAGGGGTTGATGCAAGGAAAATATAAGAGAAATTAGAAGACGCTTTTGTAGTTAAGCGCTTATCTCCGGCGCTTATCTCCCCCAAATCACAGTAGTAATGGGTAAGAAGACAAAATGGGGAGTGAAAATCAAAGAGATACTGACGGATGGCTAAGTGACTGGAATGCGATTGGGGTCATCTACTTGCTATAACCAATCATCTCATGAAGTATCAATCTTCTGGGTCTTGTGGTTCTGAAGTTATGGATCGAAAACGTTTTTTTTCATGTTCTGGCCCCTGTGAGAGGAAATATCAACTGTATGTCCGATCATCCTATGAAGTTTCAACATTCTGGGTTAAGTGGTTCTCAAATTATTTATCAGAAATAGTTTTCCATGTTCAAGCCACTGTGACCATTACCTTTGATGGAGTGACTCCAGAATCAACAGGGGTTATCTACTGTGCATGTTCAATCATCATATGAAGTTTAAACATGCTGTCTTAAGTGGTTCAAAAGTTATTGGCTTAAATTTTTCCATGTTCTGGCCCCTGTGACCTTTGATGGAAAAAATAAGTAAAGAATAGGGGTCCATAAGTCCTATAACCCTATGAAATTTAAAGGTTCGTAGACAAGTTGATGGATTCTCGCCCCTGTGACTTTGGCTTTGATAATGTTTCGTCTACTCTGCATGTCCTCTTAGGTGATCAAGTTATTGATAAGAAATGGTTTTCCATGTTTAGGCTCCTGTGACCTTGACCTTTGATAAAGTGATGTAATAAACAATGGGGATAATTTACCTCATTATCCCTATAAACTTTGTGGTTTGAAAGTTTTATTCAAATAGTTCTCCAGTTATTTATGGAAAGTGTAGTGTGACGGACGGATGGCAAAGCCAATAAGTTAGTTTATTTTTTAGCTCGATTGTGATAAAAGCTTCAAGCTTTTTGGAACCATCCCCGAGCCCCCCAGAAAAAAACAGTCCTGGTGAAAAATTCCCACAAGCCTTTCTGAGGGGGTTTTTCAAATTTTACAACAAACAAAGGGGGTTAAAGACTTGTGGATTTTTGTACGGTTGGGGTTTGTAAAGGAAGTGGGGCGGGCTAGAAGACACTAAAGGGAACAAAACATCGAGAAATTTTAAAACAAGAAAAGCAAAACCCGAAGCACCCCTTTTTTCAAACTTTTAAAAATACAAAATAAAAATCAGTCTTTTAAAAGTTTTAAAGTTATCCCCAAAAGAATTTTGTCTCATGGAGAAAAATTTTGGACAAGTTACTCAAAATTCCTCCAGGGCACTGACGAAGTTGTCATTCTTGTATCGACCTTTGACCCCAAAGGGACCTTGATTTTAGATCAGAAACGGTTTTTTGGCTGGCACTTCGTCTCATGCACCCCAAACCCCGGAAAATCTTAACCGTTCAGCACCCTAACCAGTGCCAACATGGCGATGAAAAGCCGGTAAAAACTTTGTTTTCTTGAAATTACTTTAAAAAGGGAATTTTTCCTTGTTAATCTACTCCATTGACAAGTGTATATTTATTTCAAAATGTATCAGTTAAATATAAAACCTTTTTATTGGGGTGGAAAAACGACAAAAGGGCAACTTTTTCATAAATTTTTTACAAAAAATTTTTAAAAAAAAAATTTCAATGCTTTTGAGCCTCACATTTTTTTGGGTTGAAAGCAAAATTTTGCTTTTTAGGCCCTTTTACCCGTTTAAACCCCCACAACAGTTGACACAATACAGTTCAAATTACTGACAGGAGAAAAGGGGTAAAAACCAAACTTTGATGATAAAAACCAACTCAGTTTACTGGGGAAGGGGATAAAAACCTAACTTTCCGAAATTGTGTGACGGGTAAACACCTAACTGACATATTCATAAAATGAATGATTGACATGTCTGGCTGATTTTTTGTAAAAATTACTTTACGGGATTTTCTTCAAACTTTGTCATTAATTTTAAGATGTTTTTATGTATGCCCACTAAGTCAAATATTTTCAAATTTTTTATATGCAAAAGCAATTTGGAATAAACCCTAAAAAATAACTCAGATAAGAGTCAAAATTATTTTTTACATAAAAAATTATTTAAAACCACCGATGTTCGAAAATTCTTAGTCCCCAACCCCCTTCCCCTCTTTCCTCCCCTCTCCACACAAAAACACACACACACACACGCCGCACGCACGCACGCACGCAGCACGCACGCACGCACACATACACACCACACACACACACCACCACACACACACACAAAAATGTTTTAGAAGAAAGTGTTTGTTTTTAAATCTTTTAATCGTAAGTGAAGAGTTTTTATAGAGGGGCAATGGGAAAATTTTTTGGTATTGTTTAAATGGGGTTTAGATTATGATTAAATTTTTAAAAATGATTTTTCAGACGGTAAATAGGGAAGAAAAGTGTGGTTGGGGGGGGATGGGGGGGGGTGGGGGGTGATCAGGGCTGACGGACCGGGGGGTGGGGACCTACATTTTTCCTGTCCACGGCACTTTAAAATCCACTTGTCCATAGCAATTTTTACTTGCTCTGATTTTTTAAATTAAACCTTCAGAAAGCGCAAAAAAACTGGAATCGAGCTTTTTTAGGCAATAAAAAAAAGGCATTCCAGTAACTGGGTAAAATAAACTGTTTAAATATTTTTCCTTTAACGTTTATAAAAGCGAAATCGCGTAAGCGTGTTTCGGGGTCTTTGGGTCATGCCCGAAACACACCCACGCATACTTGCATCCTGTGGCTTTTGATTTTTTTTTGGCTGACACTGGGTCAAAAATTTCCTTTTACAGTGACTTTTTGTCCAAAACATTTGAATTTTACACAAACTTGCTAAAAATTTTTATAAGTTTTTACGTTTTTTGATTCTTTAAATGTCCTTTTAGTTCTCTGTTAACCCTGTTTCCTTTTTTTTTGTTTGTTACAGAAGCATTGCTGATGGCAAAAAGTTTTCTTCACTCTTTAAGTAGTTTTTTTTTCCCTTTAGCATGATAAGTTTCCTTTTTTTTTTTTAAATGCGTTGTAAAAAGTGACTCTTAATTTTGGAGTGCAGCAATTTTTTTATTTGGGGTTTTAAAAAGGCAAATCTTAGGGGTAAATTTTCTTTTTCGTTTTTTTTTTGCTAACATAGGCTATTTTTTTTTAAATGGCGTAAAAATTATGGAAATTTTTATTTGTTTTTTATCTACTTTGGCCAATTTTTATTTGCTTTAAATGTGCTTTAACATATTTTGCATTTTATACTGCTGTTTTAACGTATGTTGAGAGCTTATTATACATGTGTTTGTCGAAAAGAGATTTAAGCTAGTGTTATATTTTAAACTATTTCCCCGACTTAAAAAATCTCTTTATCTAAATCTTCTCTGATATTTTAAACATAGTCACCGAGTTTACAGTGTGCGCGAGACCTAGTGTCAAAGAACACATTATCTTTATCACCTCCATAACCCATGAAGCAACACACAATCTAAATGATATTTTACTATTCTCATCTTAAACCTGAAAAAGTAATGCTTGGTCCGCGGACACACAGAATGAAAAATGCACTGTCCGCCGAAAAAAATACACGATCGGATAATTGGACATAGGAAACCCCACATCCTGCAGAGTGGGTAGATCAAAGAACTTCGAGCATCAGCATCCATAAAATCACAGACAAAACAGCAGTTTTCGTTTAGTTAGGTGTTTGGTCCATTCTAAGATCGTATTTATCCAGCACGGTTTCCTATTCCCAGTTAGAATTAATCCGCAAATTAAACCCACCCTCATATATCAAGACAATTTTTACAAGCTATAAAAATCGATTTCAACTTTGATACAATTAAACATGTGGAAAGGGAGAATATTTATAACTGAATGCATTTATAAGAAGTCTTACTTGCAATATCTTCTGGTACTTTAAAAAAAACAGTTAAAACATAAAACATGTTCATTTTGAAGACTTTTTGAGTACATTTTAATGATTTTCCAGCCACATCATTGACATTTCGATTGAAAATATTTAGTAACACAAAACATGTTATCAATACAGATATATGGACTATCAAAAGTTTTTACGCTAACATTGCATACTCACATAAAACACACGAAAAAAAGACAAGGAAATTAACTACAAACATCGTCTTTCTGTCATGCCATGTTGGCACTGAGTTAGGTCGCTTGACAAGTAGGATTATCCGGGGTACATGGTGATGATGGTGAACATCTGTGCCAAGGTCCATCAAAATGTTGGAAAGTGTATGAAAAATTGATGTACTTCTGTCCATACATCATAGCTGTAAGAATGTCTAGGAAGAGTGGAAAAGAATCTTACTCTAATAGCATGTAGACAGGTACATGTAAAAGGATTAATGGCATCTATTTCAATAACCATGCTTTGGTTTTAAGAAGACAAGAAGATCAGTTTAAACAGGTGAACATCCTACTTTTAATGTCATATTTTGCAGAAATGTTAGAGAGGACCTTATAAGTACGATATTTACAAAATTTTTGAGAATATCCACTAAACCTTTCATAAGAAGTCATTTAGATCTCGTTTTCTACTTTTAGCTGTGGTAAATCATAAAATTTGCCAATCGGGAGCATTTTAACAAATTTGAGAGAGAATCTACTAGGATGCTACTTCCAAAGTTTTGTGATGGTCGTTCTAGTAGTTCATGAGAAGTTGTTAAAAACGCTTTTTCTTATTTCTTGGGGTCGCGAAAATCAGTCAGATGGAACCATTTTGACAAGCTTGGGAGAAGACCTCACAAAATAGTAAAAGTGGGAACTCCACAGGTCGCTCAACACAACAAAAACGAAAATGTTGCAGGCTCGGTTTGAGTGAGCCTGTTCATGGACGGTAGTAGAAATGCATGCTGCCGTCCACACCCTCTAGCCCCGGGTTGAACAGAACTCAACATTTACACATGTTAAAAGTACAAAAAAAAACAACATCAAAACAATTTAGAGACATCCGCAGATTTGTTCATACGGCGGTGCACAATTTCATGGAACGTTCAATGCTACACCTTTGTGTAATTTCATGAAAAGCGGCGTATGGTCTCCAGTTAAAAAATGTGTTTGTCCTAAATGAGAAAACAATGGGCAATACTAAACAAAGGGGATCTGAGGTAACGGAGCCTACATATCACAGAAACTGCCAAAAAAAGAAAATGAAAAAGCAGGCACCAAGCATGTTTAACTCCAAATTTGTTAATGATCAATCAAGCGGTTCATTAGAAGAAATCATTTAAAGGTAAAAAGCTAAAGCCAGACGACAGACACAAATCCATCACAATAGCTTATCCCGACCCTCTTGTTCAAATGAGCCTTTTGACCTTCTGACCCCCACACAAAACAAGAGCTGTCCGTAAGACAGCCAAGCTCGACCATTCGAAATATTGTCACAGTAGCAGGAAATGATTACCCGCACAACGTACATAACAAAAGCGTTTAAAGTTTCGAAAGGGACATATTTTGAACCAAAATGCATATAGAGTTATGGGACTTGATGCTATCAACTAGTTTTATAACCCCGAAGAAACATGTAAGTTTCAATTCAATTATCGCCATTAGTTCTGGGACAGTAACTTGCATGTAAAACTTTAACCAGAACTTTCTAAGGAAGATCCAAAAGGGGGGCAAATTTGCTCAAAATACCGTTAAAGTTATGGACCTGACCCATGAGGTTGGTATTTGACCCTAGAAAAAGAATAAATAAGTTTCAAAGCTATAATGTCCTTTTTTGGTAAGAGCTGAATGTAACTGCACACAAAACTTCTACCAGGATTTCTAAGTCCAAACGGGACTTCATTTGCCCAAAAAGCAAGTCAGAGTTATGGGAACTTGATTCTATCAACTAGTTTTATAGCCCGAAGAAACATGTGAAGTTTCAATTCAATATCTGGTAGTAGTTTTTGGAGATAGTAACGTGCATGTAAAACTTTTAACCAGATTTCTAAGTCCAAAAGGGGCATAATTTGCCTAAAAACAAAATTACATGCAGAGTTATGGGACTTGACCCAGTGAGGTAGGTAATTGATCTATAAAAAAAAATACCTTTTCAAATCTATATGCTGTTAGTAATTAGCTGTATGTACTTGCACGCAAAACTTAACCAGAAGTTTCCAAGTCCAAAAGGGGCATTATTTGGCCAAATACATGTCAGAGCTATGGGACTTGACCCAGTGAGGTAGGTAATTGATCTAGAAAAAGAAAATAATAAGTATCAAAGTCTAGATGCCATGTAGAATAGTTGTAATGTACTTGCACGCAAGACGTACACCAGATGTATTCTAAGAAGTCAAAAAGGGGGCATAATTTGGCCAAAAATGATGGTCTGAGTTTATGGCTTGGTGCTATCAACGAGTTTATAACCCCAAAGACAAATGTTAAGTTTCAATTATCAAATCTGCATTATTTGAGACAGTAACTTGCATGTAAAACATTAAACCAGAATTTCATAAGGTCCAAAAATGGCATAATATGCTCAAATAAATGTTAGAGTGTATAGAACCTTGACCCAGAGAGTTGTAATTGACCTAGAAAAAAAAATGTTTCAAAGCTATATGCCTTAAATATAGCTTATGACTTGCAGGCAAAAACTTAACCAAGGTGTGACGCCGACGCCGACGCCAGGGTGAGTAGAATAGCTAGACTATTCTTCGAATAGTCGAGCTAAAAAAAATAGGTGTCACTACTGACCGTAGGCAATCATCTTAAAGAACCAAGATATAAATAATTCAAACAGGATGTACCCAGGACATGCTCATCTCCTCATAATTTTCGAAGGTTCTTTGTAAGTTTCCAAGAATCCCAGATTGAGGTTTCTCTGAAATAGCTCGGACAAAATTATCAAAACAGACATTATGACGAATGGGCTCTATTATTTTCTTGAAAAGTTTCAGGAAGCCAAACAATTATTAACGGCCATGTTCTGAACATAGGCAGTTTGTAAGCTGACAATAATCTGCTGTCCCCCCAAAAATACATGTCATATTCTGATAACAAACAAATCCTACCATTTTAGGACCGAACATTTTTCAGTTATTGACTGAAAACCACACAGTCTACCGTATTATGCATTTTTGGCTTTTTTTTCGAAAAAAAAAAAAAAAAAACACACAACAAAACACAACAAAACAAACATTTATGGTAACGCAAGAAGAATAATAAACACAAGCTTGGACAGTTATTGGTCATAATTGCATTCCTTAACTGCGATGCGATCACTAAAATAAGTCAAAATAGTTACTTGAAAGTTAGCTGTTTTGGTCATTATTACTCGTAAGGCAGCAGACTTGACAGTGGACCACTTAAATGTTGGCTCATTAGTTGGATAGAACACTGATTACACAATTCTTGGGCATGTAAACATTAACAAGCAAATTCGATGAATTGGTATCCCCCGCCGAAAGGGTCAGTGGTGAGGAACGGCAAAAAAAATAATCCAGCAAAAAAGTTAAGAAAGTTACCAAGAAGCAAATAATTTCATTAGTCAAATAGCAAATAAAACAGAAAATGAAATGTTTTTTTTTTTGGTGGGGGCGTGAAGATACAACAGTTTACATGTTGATTATAAATATTGATAGAAACTAAAAAATGAAAAAATAAATACATAAATAAATATAATAAATTGGGTGTGTTGTGGGGGGGGGGGGGGGGGGGGGTAAAGGGGGGGAGGAGGAGGGGGTTGAGACCAGGTAAGGTGGCCGACCAGGGGGGTGTAGGTACATACAACATCACAGTGTTATAATAAATTTCATGGAAAAGAATGAAAGGAGTTTAATGAAATTCTTCCAATTGTTGGTTTGTTATAGTACAGAGCTGTGATTTTTAAACAATTACAGGGCACTAACAAGAAAATTGACCTAATAAAAAAAAAAAGGAAATGACGGGTATCATCAAGGATGTTGGTTCATAGTATTTTCAAGTTGATGAAATTCTACCTGCTAGTAACTGAGAAATGGCTCGGATTGATATTTTTGGTGCATTTTTCATTAAATCAAGAGCAATAACCTCTAAGAGAAATGACCAATCGAAAAAAAAACTTGAAAGGGCATCATCACGTATCCTTGGTTCATGTCTATTTTCAAGTTGGTGAAATCATCTATATTACTGACAAATGCTGCATACGGACATTTTCATTAAATCAAGGGCAGTAACTCTGAGGGAAATTGACCAATCAAAAAAACAAGAGGGCCATGATGGCCCTATATCGCTCACCTGAGTTAAGTTGCTCCCTTGAACAAATTTCTTTGCTAAAGCTTCAAAAACAAGAAAGAAGGTAAGTAGGTCATATTCATGGTCACTGAAAGTCAGTTCTAAGATTAGTGTATTAAAACTTACATATCATCCAAATTCAAGGCTGTCTCTTAAAAAACAAGAAAGTAGCTCAGTAGGTCAATGTCATATCGGGTGACCCCTTACATAATGGCGTCATCGGGTAATTAATAAATAAACATTCCAGGAAACATGTTCTGATACTTTTTTGAAGTATTTTTTCCTATAAAACTCATATATCAAGTGGACCCTGGGCGGGGCCTTCTTTTCCACCTCCCATGGGCATAATTCAAACAGAGGGAAATCAGTGGTCACATTCATGGTCAATGAAATTCGTTTAAGTATAGGAACTATGTTTTTTGGAGAAAAAAAGTTCGAAACGTCCATCAAATCATCAGAAAGAAAGCATTGTGTTTTACATGAAAATTTCTAAAAGCGTATAACAATATATTATTCTACAATACCATTGACCAATTTGCTGATATATGTAAAATTCCGAAAGGACTGCATGGAAGGGCCACACATCTGGACAGTTCATCGGCTTTAAAAAAACCACCAATTTTTAAAAAGCTGTTCACAGGTCTTCGTTTTGATGCATTTGCAACATCATGCGAGTAGTTTAAACTTTTACATAACTAGGTAAAACATCGTTTTTGACAATTGTTCACATTTTTTTAACAGTAAACATGTATTGGACATATAAGTTGTTTGTCATGGTGCTGTTCATTTACTAAAAGAATCTGTTGTTTTGTGATATACTGCTAATCTGTGTGCAAAAGTGTGTAAGTCATCAATATTTCAAGGCTGTATCTTAAAAAACAAGAAAGTAGGTCAGTAGGTCAAGGTCACAATCAAGTGACACCATATTCTTGGTTCATCAGGTTATATAAATCAAATAGGTCCGTTGAAATAGGGATCAGAAATTTTTAAGTATTTTTCCTATATACTCACATAACAAAATAAGTGACCCCATGGGGCCTCTTTTTAACCCAGGGGCATAATTTGAAAACAAATTTGATAGAGGACTACTAGACAATGCATCATACCAAATAATATCAAAGCCTAGCCGTATGGTATTTTTCTGAAAAGAAGATTTTTAAAGCTTAATTCCTATGTATAGTCTAGAATGAAATTTGGGACCCCCGGGGCGGCCATATTTGACCCTAAGTGGAATAATTTGAATATCTTGGTAGAGGCACCACTACATGATGTTACATACCAAATATCAAAGCCAAGGGCATGTGGTTTGTACAAGAAGATTTCAAAGTTTTTCCCTTTAAATAACTCCGATAAAAACCCATTGACCCCCGGGCGGCCATATTTGACCCTAGGGGATATTTGAACCATCTTGTAGAGATCAAAGACAATGCCTACAAACCAAAGATCAACAGTCTAAGAGTTGTGGTTTCAGACAAGAAGATTTTTAAACTTTTTTTCCAATAAAGTCAGTAAAACTTGGGACCTCCCCCGGGGCGGGGCCATATTTGGACCCTCAGGGGGATAATTTGGAACAATCTTGGTAGAGGACCACTAGATGATGCTACAACCAATATCAAAGCCATAGGCCATGTGGATTTGTACAAGAAGATTTTCAAAGTTTCCCTATATAGCTCATATTAAAACCATGTGACCCCCGGGACGGGGCCTAGGGGGATAATTTAAACAATCTTGGTAGAGGACCATTAGATGATGCTACATACAAAATATCAAAGCCCTATACCATGTGGTTTTGTACAATAAGATTTTCCAAAAGTTATCCTTTTTTTAAAAAATTAAATAAGGTCTATATAAACCATTGACACCCGGGCGGGGCCATATTGAGCCCTAGGGGGAATAATTTGAAAATTACGGTGAAGGACTCACTTGATGATGCTACATACCAGAAATCAAAGCCCTAGGCCCTGTTGATTTGGACAAGAAGATTTTTAAAGTTTTTCCTTTCGGTTGCCATGGCAACCAGAGTTCTGCATGGAATTCAATTCTTTGAATAATTTTGAAAGGGGGCCACCCAGGGATCATTCTGTGAATTGTGGTGTAATTCTCTGGGCCCAGTGGTTTTTCAAGATTTTTTTTAGGAAATGTTTACGGACGGACGACGCACACCGCATTCAAGCGTCAGAATGGGGGGGGCAACAAAAGCTCACCAGGACCTTTCGCGCAGGTGAGCAAAAAGGACTTGACGGGCATGATTGCAGTTTGGTTCATGTTTATTTCAAGTTTCATGAAATTCTACCAAGTAGTTACTGAGAAATGGCTGCGGACGGACGGACGGACAACGCCATTTCAATACCCCCCTCCCGATTTCATCGGCGGGGGATAACAAAGCATAAATGAATACTTGTTTATCTTTTTCATATTTTATTTTACATATAAAGACAACAATACTTATCAACAATACCTAACAACAATACCTAGTATAGTAAAACAACAACAAAGCTAGACAAAAAAATCTCTATATAGAAACAACTTGTAAGCCAACAATGTAGAATTTGCTACAGATTCTACAGAAAGAAGTAGCAATAATGCTTTTCACACAAAATAAATCCGATGTACAATTCATATAACATTAAAATATATTCTACCTATGATAATCGTAAACGAAATGTTCTCATTCACCTTTTACTTGAATTATTTACTAGAATTACAATTATGTCCATAGGACACGTATGCAACCACAACATGTGTCATCCTCTATACAAGACAAGAGGGCCAAGATGGCCCTAGGTCGCTCACCTAAGAAACACTCCGTAACAGTGTAAAACATGTTTGACCTAGTGATTTCATGGAAACAAATATTCTGACCAATTTTCATTAAGATTGGACCAAAAAATTGGTCTCTTGCGATAAAACAAGCATTTTCTTAGATATGACTAGTTTTTGACCCTAGATGACCCATGTTCAAACTCGACCTAGATTTTATCAAGGCAATCATTCTGACCAAAATTCATGAAGATCAACTGAAAAATACAGCCTCTATCACATACAGAAGTTTTTTCTTTGATTTGACCAAGTGACCTAGTTTTTGACCTCAGATAACCCATATTCAAATTCGACCTAGATTTCATTAAGGCAATCAACCTGACCGAATTTCATACAAATCAATTGAAAAAAAACAGTCTCTATCGCATACACAAGATTTTTCTTTAATTTGACCTAGTGACCTAGTTTTTGACCTCAGATAACCCATATTCAAAATCGACCTAGATTTCATCAACGCAATCACTCTGACCAAATTTCATGAAGATCAATTGAAACATACATCCTCTATTGCATACACAATGTTTTTCTTCAATTTGAACCTAGTGACCTAGTTTTTTACCCCAGATGACCCATTTTCGAACTCGGCCTAGATTTTATCAAGGTAATCATTCTGGCTAAATTTCATGAAGATCAGTTGAAAAATACCGCCTCTATTGCATACACAAGGTTTTTCTTTGATTTGACCTAGTGACCTAGTTTTTGACCCCAGATGACCCATTTTCGAACTTGGTCTAAATTTCATCAAGGGTACCATTCTGACCAAAATTCATGAAGTTCAATTGAAAAATACAGCCTCTATCGCATACACAAGGATTTTACGTGATATGACCTAGTGACCTAGTTTTTGAACCCAGATGACCCATTTTCGAACTCGGCCTAGATTTCATCAAGGTAATCACTCTGACCAAAATTCATGAAGATCAATTGAAAAATACCACCTCTATCGCATACACAAGGTTTTTCTTTGATTTGACCTAGTGACCTAGTTTTTGACCCGAGATGACCCATTTTCGAACTCGGCCTAGATTTCATCAAGGCAATCATTCTGACCAAAATTAATGAAGATCAATTGAAAAATACAGCCTCTATCGCATACACAAGGTTTTTCTTTGATTTGACCTAGTGACCTAGTTTTTACCCGAGATGACCCATTTTCGAACTTGGCCTAGATTTCATCAAGGTTATCATTCTGACCAATATTCATGAAGATTAATTGAAAAATACGCCTCTATCGCATACACAAGGTTTTTCTTTGATTTGACCTAGTGACCTAGTTTTTGACCCGAGATGACCCATTTTCGAACTCGGCCTAGATTTCATCAAAGTTATCATTCTGACCAATATTCATGAAGATTAAATGAAAAATACAGCCTCTATCGCATACACAAGGTTTTTCTTTGATTTGACTATGACCTAGTTTTTGACCCGAGATGCCCATTTCGAACTCGGCCTGATTTTATCAAGGTTTATTTTTACCAACCCCTGCTGGTCACAAAACCTACTATGTTGGTTTTCTCATCATGTGGCTCATATGACTGTCCAGAGTATGGTACCTAAAAAGAAGCATTAACCTATATTTCAGCTGTAAGTAAAAAAATTTGGTTCCGTCAACTTTTATGTGACGTACACTATTATTCCCTGAAGACAATTTTTAGCGACGCCACTTTCATTCATAAAAATAATTAATGGAGGATAAATTGAACAATGAACTACTTTTAAAAGCCGTGTGTTAACGTTCATTTACACAGAGTCTTGTTTTCTTCTTTGTCTATAGAGTTAACTGAATAGGTCATGATAGAATTGACAGTTCAAAACAGGATCTTTAGAATTGGCATTGCACTGGGGATTATAGACAGTATTAATGATTCTTTTATTTTCTATTCATTGCAGATAATGCTGGAACATCCTCTTCTACTACATGTACTATTAACAACAATAAAGGTAAATAATCGGAGTGAATCATTTATACTTATTATGCTCCCCCTCAACCATAGGTTGGGCGCCATATTGGAAAATCACTTTGTCTGTCATTCTGTCCGTCACACATTTTTGTGACCTGAACTCATTATTTGATGGATTTGATCCAAACATTCAACAATGACTACTACCGATGGGTAGTTGTGCAGGAGAGAAAAAAATTGGATTTGCTTCATCCGTTCCAGAGTTATGATCCTTTATTACTTTTTGCACTATACACTTACTGGGAAATACTGTGACCTGAACTCCTCATTCATTATTTAATGATTTTTAGGAACTAATTGTGCAGGAACAAAAACAGTTTGGATTTGCTTCACCCGTTCCAGAGTTACGGCCCTTTCTTACTTTTGCACTTACTGGGAAACACTGTGACCTCATTCATTATTTTATGGAAATAATTCCAATGACTACTATTGATGCCTAATTGTGCAGAACAAAGAATGGATTTGCTTCACCCAGTCCAGAGTTATGACCCTTAAAATATTGTGACTGGAAATCCTCATCCATTTAATTAATTAAAACTTGTAGCAATGACTACTATCGCCTAATTGTGCAGGAATAAAAATGGATTTCACCTTTCTCAGTCTAACAAACTATTCCTCTGGGGGAAAAATGCACATGGGGGACATGAATCACTTGTGCGATATTTTATTTAGTGATAAGCATGAATGTAGTTTCTCTCCCATACAGAAAATATACACGAATAGACATATTTTCTTAAAGGTACTATGTGCCGTAAAAGTAAACAAATAAAAATGTTAAATAGCTTGTTACCGTATTTTAGCAATTTGTAAATCATCTTAAAAATGTTAGTTTCATTCATATCATTTATAACAGTAAGTACTTATAGGAGTTATATGTTTATGAAATTTCATTATTGTCATTCATTGTACTGACACAATCAGGGCAAAAAACTTAAGACCAATTTATGTCAAATTACTTCCCTTTAATTATTATGTAAAAAATACACCATAGCAGCTTCTAATGAGATTGGTTTGAAACGTTAACTATGTCTTCCATGGTAAGAAAAAATCATATAAGATAACTCTTGAAAGAAAGATGTTGTGTTGTTAAATTGTCGGATCTAATTTTCTTCTGTTAAATTTTCAGAGTCGGAAGAAATTGCCAAGTTGGTTGAAAACATACGGAAAAAAAGTAGCTCACTTGTAAGTTCATATAATATCTCAGAGCCATTCATTTTATGCTCATTTAAATCATTATGATGTCATAATTGTTTTATTTGCTGTCCTTCAAAAACCTCTCCTTTTGGCCTCTGTTCTTAAATTTATCTCAAGTGTAGTGAATGCCTAGAGATTTTTTTTCAGGGGATACATATTGTTTTTCCCCGAGTTGTCTGTCTGTCTGTCCGTCCGTCACAAATCGTGTCCAGGCTGTATCTTTTAAAAGCCTTGAAGGATTTTCAAATAACTTGGCACAAATGATCACTGTATCAAGACGATGTGCAGAACGCATGTTTCAGCCACCTACCATAAAGGTCAAGGTCACAGGCAAGGGTCAAATGTCATAGAGTCACAAATCATGTCCGGGCTGTATCTTTCAAACGTCCTGAAGTATTTTCAAATAACTTGACACAAATTATTACTAAATCTAGACGATCTGCAAAACACATGTTCCAGCCAGTTACCGTTAAGGTGAAGGTCACACGCAAGGGTCAAAGGTAATTTTCTCACAAATCTTGTCTGTAACTTTTAAACCCCTTGAAGGATTTTCAAATAACTTGACACAAATGATAACTACATCAAGACGATGTGCAGAACGCATGTTCCAGCTACCTACCCTCAAGGTCAAGGTCACACGCAAGGGTCAAATGTCATTTGGCATTATTTTGTGTCCTCTCTATATGTTCTTAACCCTTTGAAGGATTTTCAAATAACTTGGCACAAATAGTCACTGTCGCAAATCATGGCAGCTGGGGGAGACATATGTTGCGTCACTGCAATGGTCCACAGCCTCGGCTGGGAACAGCTCCAAACCCGCTGACATGACCAAAGGCTGATTATGATGCATAAGATCATTCATAGTCTTGTGGAAATCCCAGAGACTTCAACCATTGTCAGGCCGAACGACATAGCCTTTGAGAGATGTGACTGTCTCGCCGAACCTCATCTGGACGAAGTACATTCCAGCTTTGGAGTCCTGTCCATTATACGGATGATGATGATGATGATGATGATGATGTTTTTGTTACAAAAATCCTTCTAGGTTAGAGACCACCAATTGTTTTCCCATAGACTTACATTGTAACATTATGGCGTGTACGGCCTTCCATACATCGAAACATGTATATCTCATTACAAGTTTTTAAAGAACCATCTTAGTTCTACCAAAATATCGGACGAAAAACATATGAATAGTGATACTTTATTTAAGTAATTTTCGTGTGAATGAGATGACCCCCTGTTTACATCATTGACATGGCGGGAGAAATTCGTTTGATAAAACTTTTTTTCAATACACATAAAATGTAGCAAATTTTGTCAAAATGTATAATAGAATACTGTAAATGCAGTGAAAAAAATATCAATTTTGAAAAAATAATCACTTCCTGGGTTTGTTTACATGACTGACCAATCAGAACGCACAGACGTTACCTTATTCCCAGGTATACACTTACCTCATTCCCAGTAAGTTCCCTGTACTTTTTTTGAATTGGTGGTCTCTGACCTCTAGTTCATTTTGTTTGAATTTAATTTATATTTGTAGAAAAGAAACCCACAACATTCCACCATTAGACTAACTATCGGATGGCTGAATTATTCGTACAAAGATGCTAAGTATAAACAGGTTCGATCCAGCAAAGGAGAAAAATCCTCCACTGACAATGTGGTATTAAGAGATGATGCAACATATGACGACATTCTAGAGAAGGCTACTAAAATTTACTTCCCGAAAGGAAAATCCAAATTGGGCAGGAAGGAAAAAATGGATCTTCTCCTCGGAACTGTGAAAGGTGAAGTTATTGACAGGGAAGGATTTTCATTACACAGTTGCGTGCAGAAAATACAAACGCAACAAAAAAGAATATATTTGCTGTCCAAGGCACAGGTGAGAGAATTAAAGATCAGTGTTTTTTTTAAATTCCATGAATTCCTAATAACATTTTCTATTATTTAAAATATCTTTGGTATCATTTGCCTACCTTTGTAATAGATTGAATAATGGTATTTGTTAATTAACACATCCGCCAAGTATCTTGTATTTTTATGCCCCCAAAGGGAGGCATCTTCCTTTTCAACTGTCCGTTCGTCACACCCTGTGTTAACTTTTTGCATGAAGGCCCGTTACTCCAGAACCACTCAGTGCACCCAGGACTTTCAAACTTTACAGGCTGATGGTATTCATTGGCTGCACCACCCCTACTGACTTTGGGGTCATCAGGTCAAAGTTTTTACTTCATAATAAGTGCAAATCGGGGGCATTTGTCACCTCTGTGACATTACTTGTTTTGTCTAAGTCGAGCAGTCTGATTCGAATACCTGGTACACACTATAGGTAGCTTTATACATATAGTTTTCCTCATGTCATTTTAGTATACACTGAGCAGCATTTCAACAGATGAAGACTCTGATTTTGATTCCTTACCAGACATCAACTTCAGCAAGAGGCCAGTAAGTACTTTATTCTTGACTTGATATTAAAGCTGGAACGTCTCCATATGACCTAAAATTGTGGCTGTGTGACATTAAACCCAACCAAAAAGTTGACTTGTTTTCAAAATGCATTTTAGATAAAAGTGACTGGAAAATCTGAGAACTAACACCTAACACTAGCTTTTGCTATTGATTTATTGATATAAACAACTTTGCACAATTAATAAACTGTATATAAGACACATATTCACAAAAAGAACGAGATGGTGTAACTTAGAAGTCAAGGTCACAAGTCAAAGTAAAAATAAAAATCAATGACTTTTTCAGTTTTGCTAGTGATTTTATTTGCTCAGTGAGAGGTTACAGTGATTTGAAGTCAATGACCTTAACCACCACCACGGACTGCTGTAATTGCCTTTGTTTGACGGCGGATATCAATTCAACGAATTTGCTTGTTTAAATTATGATGATGTTCTGTTTAAATGAAGAAATCAAAGGTGACGACAGATCACACATTGTAATTGTTTACTTACCGGCTGAAACTATCCGATGATTTTATTACGAAGGCTTGTCACATAGACTATTTCTGATAGGAGTGCTCCCAATCCAGACATTTTGCTCAGATAGACCGGTTTTCAGGTTACAATTAAAGGGGCAGACTGTGTTTTAAAATGTTCAACCATACTTGAAGCCTTTTGGTGTGTTTTTCTAATTTCAGAGATTGTCTACAGATGTCAGTAATCAGCTAAATACATTTAGTTACCAGGACTTTCTACATAATGATGATGAGGTCACCCCCTTGCAACAAAATCCTACACCCTCTCAGCCAGCCGCACACCAGCAAGTTGAAGAAGCCTTCCAACGAGCTACACCCTCTCAGCCAGCCGCACCTCAGCAGGCTGAAGTCTTCCAACAAGCTACACCCTCTCAGTCAGCCGCACCTCAGCAGGCTGAAGTCTTCCAACAAGCTACACCCTCTCAGCCAGCCACACCCTTACAACCTGCTACATCCTCTCAAGCAGCTGTATCTTTGCAGTTAAATGCAGGAACACCTAATGTATGTATTCAAGAACTTGGTGTACAATACAGTACACGATATAGTTTTAAATCAACAGAAAAATCATAATTTTTGAAGTTATTTTTTTTTTACGTATTACATATAAATTCATTGGAGAATTAAATACCCTTTTGATACATGTAATTTTCATTTGAATTCATGGCCAATCAGTGACGTAACATTTAAACTTGTAGTACCCGCCCGCTTAGCTCAGTAGGGAGAGCGTTGGTCTACGGATCGCGGGGTCGCGAGTTCGATCCTCGGGCGGGGTGGATGTTTTCCGTGACGATTTGATAAAAGACATTGTGTCTGAAATCACTCGTCCTCCACCTCTGATAATTCATGTGGGGAAGTTGACAGTTACTTGCGGAGAACAGGTTTGTACTGGTACAGAATCCAGGAACACTGGTTAGGTTAACTGCCCGCCGTACATAACTGAAATACTGTTGAAAAACGGCGTTAACCCAAAACAAACAAACATAAACTTGTAGCATGGAAAGCGTCACAAATTGATTTTAAACTGTGTGGTGGCTCATGTATCACATGATTTTCGTCTATATGCATTAAGGACATCACATAAAATAGTTATCAAGTAGCTATGTGCGGCCATGTGTCGCCTTCAGTGACATTGTTTAACCCAATAATTGTCAGGATATGGGCCCATGCAGGTCTTTTACAAAAACATTGGCTTAGCTGATAACAAGTTCTTAAATATAATATTACAACAATACCTTGCGATTCGTGGTGGTGAAATATAGGAATGTACCATTACTTTATCAGTAATGCTATTTTTACTTTCAGGTGAGCTTCAATGTAACAACGTGCTGCATATGCTATGACAGAGATAGAAACACGGCATTGATCCCATGCGGTCATGTGTTTTGTTGTGTATGTGCGCTTGCACAGATTCACTCGTGAAATAGGAAATGCCCTCTTTGCCGACAATATATTGTTAATACTCTGGAACTTGTTAACTAAAGGCTGGTGCAATGTTTCTGTAAGTGGAGTATGGTGTGAGACAATTCTCTTAGTCAAATTTAGTGTTTATTAAGTTTTATTTATGTTAAAGAATCAAAACTGTTCATTTTAAGATTTATTTACTTAAGTAAAGTTACGGGATGTGCTTTGGTGACATTTTTATTTCGATCACTGTGAAATAGTTGTCATATTTTGTGTTTTAGGTTTTGTTTCCTGTTCAAAATGTTCATATTTAGCTCACTTGAGCCAAACTTTGATCAGTTTAAGAATCATTTACTTAAGTAAAATTATGGGATGTGCTTTGGTGACATTTTTATTTCACTCAGAAATACATTGTAGTTGTTATATTTTAGTTTTTATTAAGTTTTATTTATGTTAAAGAATCAAAACTGTTCATTTTAAGATTTATTTACTTAAGTAAAGTTAAGGGATGTGCTTTGGTGACATTTTTATTTCGATCACTGCGAAATAGTCGTCATATTTTGTGTTTTGGGTTTTGTTTCCCGTTCAAAATGTTCATATTTAGCTCACTTGAGCCAAACTGTGATCAGTTTTAGAATCATTTACTTAAGAAAAGTTATGGGATGTGTTTTGTCGACATTTTTATTTCGCTGTGACGTTAATTGATGTTTTAGGGTAGTCAATATAGAAAAAGAGGTCTTGAAATGTAATCTTTTTCTCAGACATTAAAAGCATTATCAAAATGACATGTTTTTAAATGATTGTAAGTTTTCTAAAATTATCACCATTCTTTCATTATTAGTTAATATTTTATTTCTTGTTCAAGAAGTTGTCATGTTTTGGGTTTTGTTTTCTGATCAAGATGATCATATTTAGCTTAGTTTTATGGACAGTTTTTGGTACTTTTTATTTCTTCATCATCAACATTTACATGTATGGTATGATGATCTCCCTTTAATAAATGGATTAAAAAATGGTATGGTTTTATGTTACAAAAACTTGGCAGCATCACAAGAGAGAGTATCATGCACAAGACCCTGGTCCTGATGTCCAATTAAAGGTCCGGTCACACTTAGATTTCAAAAGTCATTGTAGAATGTGTTTTGAGAAAAATTTTACACCTGTCTTCATATTGTGATTTATTTTGAAACTTGGCAAAGCTATTAAGCACTGTAAGAAAATGTATCATTAACAAGATCCAGGTCTCTCGGGCCAATTTCAGGCCTGGTCACATTTGGATTTCAGAACTCAGATTCTACAATGAGTTTTGAAAACTTTAATGTTTCTTCTTCATGCCTCAAAGGCTAACAATGAGACTTACTAGTAACATAGAAGTTAAACAACCATGGGATGCAATTCTGACATTAAACTATTCATTTGCAGCACAGGTAGTATGTCAGAATAAAAATGGCAAATGTTCTTTCTTGTTGCTTAGCAACTTAAGTTGTTGATTTATTTCAGAAACACGAGGTAGGAAAGTCGACGTGACTTGGCTGTGGAGAACATCATGTTACAGATTTATCACACCATTATAATGTACCATTTTTCTGGCAATAAACATGTATTTTACATATTTGTAAAAAGGAGAAATTTGAAATCCAAATATGACCAGGCCTGAAATTGGCCCCAGAGACCTAGGTCTTGTGCATGATACATTTTCTTACGGTGCTTAATAGCTTTGCCAAGTTTCAAAATAAATCACAATATGAAGACAGGTGTAAAATTTTTCTCAAAACACATTCTACAATGACTTTTGAAATCTAAGTGTGACCGGACCTTTAATTGGACATCAGGACCAGGGTCTTGTGCATGACACTCTCTCTTGTGGTGCTGCCAAGTTTTTGTAAAATAAAACCATACCATTTTTTAAAAAGTAAATCCATTTATTAAAGGGAGATCATCCTGAAAGAAAACGTTTAAAAACATCAAGCTCCACACATTGATTACCTTCCCTTGATTCAATTATAATCGCTGCCGTCACAAGGTACCACATTCCTGGGAAGAACCAATACTAACCCAAATGTGTGAAATCGGGGTTACTACTGGCTGAAAATGTTGCAAAATGGCGTAGTTAAAATTCATATCAAATTATCTATTTTTAAAATCTTTTTGACACAATTCAGTTTAATTTGTTATTTTAACAGTTGTGTGAGGGAATATGACAATCTAGTGAAAAAAAGCAATTTTAAGAAAAAAACTTCTGTCCTGCCCCCTTAACCAAATCTGGTTAAAACACTTGTGATGGCAATAATTTTATGTACTGTAAGGGGAGGTAATCACTGCAGGAGAGTTTGGAAAAACAATTTGTGTAGCTCCCTTCCCTTATAAAAACACCCCTCTTAGCACAATGGTTGATTCCATCTGAGTAGTGCGTACATACATGTATTGCTGATGTAAGGAGATTATTTTTGCATACTTCCAGTATTACATTCCTTCCATAAAATTATATGATTTTTCTCTTTATAGCACAGACCCTGTTGAACATATTTTTTATTGAAAATGACTTTGAACAGAAATTGATTAAAACGTTTAGGTCAAGGTCCTAGTTGATATACTTTCACCAGCTATTGAGCAGAAACTGATTTTAAATTTCAGGTACCTATGACCTTGATATAGTGACCCTAAACATTGACAGGGGTTAATTTTAACATCATGACCAATATACCTATGACATTTCTAGCTCCTAAATGAAACAGTACACAAGTTACTGAGCAGAAACTGATTTTATATTTCAGGTCATTGTGAACGTGACCTTTAACCTAGTGACCTATGTACAGAATGGACTTAACTACACATCATGACAACAAACCTAGGAACTTTCAAGGTTCTAGGAAAAATAGTTCACCAGATATTGAGCCGAAACGGATTTCAGTCAACAAGTCACTGTGACCTTGACCTTTGACCTAGTGACCTCATTCTCAATTAGGACCAACTAGGGTACCGGGAGGTCATTGTGGCAAAGTTTCATCAAAATCCATTCAGTAGTTTTAGAGGAGATGCAATAACAAAATTTTTCCAAAACGTTAAGTTGAAGGTCACCGTGACCTTGACATTTGACCTAGTGACCTCATTCTCAGTAAGGGCCAACTAAGGCACTGGGAGATCGTTGTGGCAAGGTTTCATTAAAATTCACTCAGTAGTTTAAGAGGATATGCGATAACAAGAACTGTTAACAGACGGACGGAATGACGGATGGATAACGGACGAAAAGCGATTTAGTCTGGTAGATGGTGGGCTAAAAATGGACTTTTCTCCCTTTTGGAATCTTCGACCTAGACTCTAGATTATTTTAAAGCACTACAAGTATCGCCAAACTTCCTTTGGTTCATAAAAAGCAAGTTGTGTCGGGTGATCTTCTCCGATAACCAACCATTGACCCGGATTATCTCAAAGTACGCACATAATCAGGTGATGTAGTAAAATTCAGTAAAGAATCATGGAAGTCCTTCCATTTCTACAGACTTAGTACTGTTTTGATGTACGAAATCTCGCACAAACTCGCGGCAGATTGGCCAAATTTCTCAAAGTGTCGTTAAGGAGTATCTCAAGTTCTTTTCATCATACCCACATGAAAAATCTTCCAAACTGTAGATATTCAGCAAATTCTGTCAAGAAATGACAAAGTTAATAGCTACGATTTTTTCACGTGTGACGTATTCGTTTGTGTGAAATTTATGGTTCAACAAATGCAGCCCCTATTGCATACACACGTTTTCCCCTTGATTTGACCGGGTAACCAAGTTCTTGTCCCGACATGACCCATATTCGAACTTGACCTAGAAATCATCGAGAAGCAACTTTTGACCAAATTTAGTCAAGATTATCACCAATTCTTGCATACACGACAGACAACGAAAAGTGATCAAAAAGCTCACTGACAGGTGAGTTAAAACTTTCTATCATCTACACTCTGGACAGTCATAAGACAATGATTTAATGACTTTATGGATAACAAATATTACTGTTTTTAGATTTTTTTTATTTCAGACATTGACGTAAAAATATAAAGCACAAGTCTCTTTCATTCATGATCAAGAGCTATCCGTAAGACAGTGCGCTCCAATATTCGGCAATTGACAATAAAACAGATATATTTCTCAATGAAATCTTCAAAGGAGATAGATGCTCACAGACAAAACTAGTACTCATGGGGTTAAAGTCAAGTAAGGAAGAGTTAAAATTCTGTCAAAAAATAAGATCAATAGTTTTTAATATTATTTCACAACCTTATAAATGCAATTGTTGACATATGCAATAGATATTGGAAACAAGACATAATAGTCCAGAAACTTGAAGATACATTTTGTCAAAATCAAAAAAAATCAAAATGCAAGCCAGAGTTAAAGGACTTGAGCGCTTGACCTTAGCTATTGACCCCGAAGAAGTGTCTGAAGTTTCAATGCAATATCTAATGTTGTGTACTGAATAAGTACCATCAGCATGTGAAGTTTGGAGGTCCTTGGTGCAGTGGTTCTTTAGACTAAAAGTAAATGATGATCATAAAGAAAACTAAGTTTGCTAAAATATTTTATGTATCTCATAGAAATGGGTGTAATTCTGTTGAAAATAATATGGTAATGACGCGGGGTGGGGGTTGGGGGGAGGGGTGTTACCATACATGTAAATGTTGATGATTAAGAAATATTTCAGGTTCCAAGAAATTATATTTAAAACTACCAAAAAAATGTCCATAAAACTAAGCTTGCCCAAACAATTTACCTGAAAATACATGTAACCTATGTGTAAAATCTTCATGTCATTGACCATTCTAAAACTGGTATATCCCAATGTTTATGTGAAGTCACAATAAAATATAAGCATTAGTAACAAAGAAATGACAGAAAAACAAAGGTCATTGAAAAACTGTAGCCTTAATATAAATAACCAAAGTACAATATCTTGATGACCTTCGGTAATAGCACAGCCCCTGCTTATACTTTATGTGCATGCATGCTATCCAATGTTTATGTGAAGTCAAAGTAAGATATATGCATTATAAACAGAGATATGACAGAATAACAAAGGTTACCGAAAAACGTTTAACCAAGAAAGCCACCGCCGACGCTGACGCCGGGCGAGTAGAATAGCACAACTACTCCTGAATAGTGGAGCTAATGAAATTATATATTCTGATTCCTTGAAAGGTAAAAATTAAAACATTTTCTAACTCTTCAAAAAATAAACAGGAGGGCCATAATGGCGTTATATCGCTCACCTGAGTATCATGATTATACATGAACAAGAGCTGTCACTAGATAGCGCGCTCGACTATTGCAGTACTGGATAGTAAAATGTAAGCCTTTCAGTCTGTTATAATCCATGAGCAACATGATAATAAGTTAACCAGGATTTTCTAAGAACAAACAGTGCATAATTAAATAAACAAGGCACAGGTGTTGCTCGCAACACATAAAGTCCCCTACCGGTTCCGCCTTGAAACTGTAATACCACCCATATTTTGACTATTTCTGTTGCCATAGCCACCAGAATTTTGACCCAAAGAAAAAAAACAAATTGATGTGCGTAATCTATGTATTCCCATCTATTCATATACCAAGTTTCATCAACTTATCTTATTCGGTTCAAAAGTTATCGCGGGATCACGACTTCCGGACATCAGTATGGACAGACAGCTGGAAGAACTGACTCACGGACGGATGGACAGACGGCAGATGAAGGGTAAACGAAATCTCCATATTTCCCTGTATTCACATACCAAATTACATTAACCTAGCTACTATATTTTTTTGTTATCAAAGGATCCATATGGGAAAACTATATTTTGACTATTTCTGTTGCCATAGCAACATGAATTTTAACAAAGTGTTGTGTTAATTTCAATATTGCCATCTATTCACATACAAAATTACATTGATCTAGCTAGTATCAAAGCTTTGATAGTGTTTGATATATTTAGTCGAGCTAAAAAGGACAATCATATATAACTGAATGGGAGGGAGGAGGGGAGGGGGCAGGGGCGTGTGGAAGTGCTCTTTTGAAATTTCACATGTTCATACTGAAATAGAGCTGGAAAATAAAAAAAAATAACTGTGGGAGGGATGTCACCCCGGTGGAGTGGGTGCAGACTGCCGGGATGCGGGGAACTGTTGTTTTGAGATTTCACATTTTCACATGTTTATTTTGAAAATATAGCTGAACAATAGATTTTTTAAGAGGGGGTGTGGTCACCTCAGTGGGGGAGGGGGTTGTGATGTGGGGGTGGGGTGGGAGAGGGGGAAGTGTTGTGTTATTATGAAATTTCACATGTTCATATTGAAATATAGCTGAAAAATAAATTCATAAATGAAACAATAATTCTGTGCAGACAAGATCACAAATTAGACAAATTTTGCCCTTTTAGGGGATATAACTCTGGAGTCAATCATGGGATATGCCTGGTTCAAGAAAAGAACAAAGATCTTTTGGTGGTAAAAAGTATGTGCAAGTTTAGTTAAAATCAACTCACAAACAAGAAGGGTTTTTGTAACAAAAACACATGTCTCCCCCAGCCTCCATGATTTGTTACAGTGACTATTTGTGCCAAGTAATTTGAAAATCCTTTAAGGGGTTTAAACAATACAGCCCGGACACGATTTGTGAAGGACAGACGGACGAACTTACAGGATTTGTGGGGTAATCCCTTATATTACCTATTATCTTCCTTTGATACTTTTAACCCCACAATACCAATTCAACCCCAGAATGACCACAACTTCAGAATGTCAAATTCAACCGAAACGCTAACCCCAAATTTACATGTGGGCACGTCGGGACAGACAGACGGACAGACAGACAACTCGGGGAAAAACAATATGTCTCCCTAGAATATTTCTGGGGTAGACAATGAAACCATCACTGTGCAGACAAGACCAATATAGGCAATTTTTGCCCTTTCAGGGCCCATAACTGTGGAACCCATGATGGGATATGGCTGGTTCAAGAAAGGAACGAAGATCTTGTAGTGGTACAAGTTGTGTGCAAGTTTGATTAATATCATTCATAAATGAAACAGCTATCGTGTAGACAAGAAATTGATGACAGGCAGACAGACGATGCACAACAGACATTGAGCGGTCACAATAGCTCACCCTGAGCTTCGGTGAGCTAAATATGATCATCTTGAAATAAAACGTGACGTGTTTAAATATCACGTGACATGCATAATTATATCGCCTTAAAGTAAACGTTCTCGAGAAAAAGATGTAACATGTCGAGTAAATTATGTTGAAATACCAAATACATTTATCTTTTTGTTATGTTTCTTGACGACTTCGCTGAAAGATCTAGTTAGACGTGTAGAAGTTAATCGCATTGACAAATATTTCACGCAATTCGATAAAAAAGTATGCGTAATGATTAAAAACAATTACGTATAAAGTATTAATTATCACGCCTTCATCAGATGTTTTTGTTATAAACATAAAGACACAAGTTGACTTGACGCGAAACTTTTAGATTAGTGGAGGCCCTGATAAGCTTCCGTATACGCATGCACGCCTGTTGAAGAAACTAAAGAGGGATAGCGAAGTATAACGACTGAGTTGCAAAATGAATAAAGCTCGTATTGCATTTGTAAGAAAATCATTATTTATCTTCACCGTAAAGTAATATAATGAAAACATATCATACTATGTAAACTAAGTATCTTTATTAGACATCGATGAGGATACAATCCCTTACTCGGATTCTGATTCAGACTAAAAACGTTCCAGTAAATTCCACCACACACTCCCAAGATCTTTTCCAGTATAGCATCATAATCCTACTGTTAGTTTTTACTATTCCTTTAAAATTGGCAAGTAAGTCTAAGCTTATTCTATCCTAGAATCATAAATATAATCATGTTTTTCAACGTTGGGGCGGGAGGGGGGTGTTGAGTGAGGTGTACTTCTCTAGTATCTAGAGCCTTAAATACAATATTTAATTAGCTAGTTTATCTTATTTTAGATTTTTTTTTTGTTTCAGGTACTTCTAGTCGCAGTTATTTTCAAGTGCTCCTTCTGCCAGTATGTTGCCAAATGAGGACAGGTCGTTAGACGATGTTGACTAGCACTATTTTAATCTTGGATACCAGAAATGGCTGGACTATTATTGTTCGTACATCATATAATAATTAAACAAAGTACAACAAATAATGGAACGTCCTAGTCTGCGGACTAGAAGATATTGCTCGTGCGAAAATTAACCAGATAAATCATTCTGAAAAATTAGTTTTAAAATTGATAGTCAAAATGTAGGAATTGTACTGCATTTGCGTATGGAAAGGGATATCCGCCAGTACATGCACCCTGGGACATGCATCTTCGCTTATTTCATTTTAATGAAACAAATGCTAACTTAAAGGTGACTTTTTTGCATCTTTCAAGTACGCTACTTGTAAATCAGTACATGTATCATGTTATATGACACTGCATTACAGCTTATAAATATCATCTTTTATGCACGCTGCCGGTGAATCGGTTTATTGCCTTGCTGTTTTGCATTTGTAATAAAATAATGTCTTAAGTTGCATTTGTCATTTGTGCTTGTATACACATGATAAGTCTGAACAGTCATTTTAATCATTTTACACTTTTGTGTAATTTCCAATTGTAACAATGACAAATCAACAACAAGAAGGCCACGATGGCCCTTTACTGCTCACCTGAATACAATACTAAAGGTCAAGGTGATCATGACCAGGACCTTTGACATCAAGGTCATCTACTCGTCGAAACCAACTTCCATACAAAGTTTGAGGGTTGTAGACCCTAGAGTTACCAGTTATAACGGTTTTATGGCAATTAAGGTCACGGTGACCTTGACCTTTGCCCCAGAATCATCGACTGGTCACGAATTACCACTGTGCCAAGTTTGAGGGTCCTAAGTTCAACAAAGTAGTAATCCCGGCTGCCACAGTAGGAATCCCGTGTTTGAAAGGGAATAGGCTTACATCTTTCTGCTAGGCAATACAAAGTTAAAATATGTTATAAACAATCCGAATAACTTTTATTGCAGACAGTATTGTTAAATGTGTATTAACTGGATTATAGTATACAGGGTTTAGTAATGTGTAACATTATATATCTACAGAGTATGTCTCTGTTGTTTACCTATTTTTGCGTATTCTTGCTCAAACTCGTCTAATGGTGATTTTCTATCCATCATATCTTTATAAATATAAGTTATTTTGACAATTGACTAACTTACTTTTTTGGCTTCTTTCAAATTTGACCCGTCTAGCAGAAAAGGTATAGACATATTCAAAGATGTTTTATACGATACGTATAGAATGCCGGTCACGATATGCCAGTTGCTAATTGCTACTTGCCAGTTGCCAGTTGCTAGTTGCCAGTTGCTACTTGCCAGTCCAAGATGGAAAAAGTGCTTATAAAATATTTATTTGGGTAAATAACTGCAAATAAAAACGTACGTAATTTAGGATAAAAGCTGTATTTCTGTACATTTCCGTACGGAAATTGTCCGTGTTTTTCATTACCTTCAAATAACTGTTGAATGTTCCAAAAACAAGATATTTTAATGAAATAACTTTTATAAATTAAATCCAAGCATTGTCTAAACAGTAATTTGTATATAACGCCGACGGTTTTGTCGGGGGAACGTCTTATAATGTACCATTTTTTATGCATACTGATTCATATATTAAATAGTAGTTAATGAAAAACACGGACATTTTTCGTACGGAAATGTACGGAAATACAGCTTTTATCTTAAATTACGTACATACGGACGAACAGATGTTGTCTTTTTTCTCACAAACATTCAGACACTGGCATTTTCTTTCAGTTATTTACTCAAAATAACTATTTTAAAAGCACTTTTTACCTTATTGGACTGGCAAGAAGGAACTAGCAAGTGACAAGTGGCAACAAGCCAATGGCAACTAGCAACTGGCAAGTAGCAACTAGCATCTGGCATGTGGTGACCGGCATTCTATAGTATATTATCAAAGATGGTAAAAAGATTTTTGGTTGAATGCCATTTGCCAGATTACTTTTGGTAGTTGCGGCTTGCCACTTGTTACATGCACGTTTCAACTTGGGAATTACTACTTGCCAGTTGCTACTTGCGAATTGCAAAATACTACTTAGCAGTTGCTATTTGCTAGTTGCTACTTGCCAGTTCGAGTTGCTTTTTTTCCTGTTGCTACTTAAAATATCCATTTCTATACTGACAAAACAAGGATACAAAACAAATCACAGATACAACTTCGCAACTAGCAATTTGGTAATTAGCAATTGGCATATGCCAATCAGTACTTAGTCTAGCAATTAGTAACTAACAGTATGCAACTGACATGTCATCACCCGTATTCAGTAATACACAGTTACATGCTCGGGTGGCAAGAGAGGCATAAGGTTTCCGTTTTAAAATAGGTCAAATTTGTGTTTAAGGCGAATTAACTCCAGATTCTATAATTTCTATCAAATAGGTAATATGTAAACTTCGTCTTATGTGTTAGTTTTGGCGATTTTTCAGTGTGATTTTTACACCGTTAGTAACGGGTTAAAGCACAGTATGTAGCTTTTCATTTAAACTTGACACCGTGGCAAGGTGATAAAATCATTATAGATAATTCATATTTTTATGTAAATATTACTTGGAGCACTTTTTTGGTGTAAAATCTGAAGTTCAGTTGCTTTAAAATTACAAATCAAAGGGCAAAGTGGGAGGTGGTATTTGCCCCTTCCACTGGTTGCCTGAACGGACAAGTGCATTTTCCCTTTTAAGTCATATACAGGTAGATTTTGCTAACCCTTTGTTGAGATTATTTACTCCATCTTCAGTGGCACCTGCCTTGATCTTTGTTTCTTCAAATATATTTTAATTGATTTTGAAATTATGAATAAAATATTGGCTTTTATGAAACATAAATGTCGGCTACTGTTGTTAACATTGTAGATAATTTCCTCTTAAGCTCTAATTGCTCTGTCTTGAGCTGCCTTGCTCAACCAATTCCATCTTCATTACACTAATTCGGCGAAAGTATGAGGACGCAACTACTGGAACAATCATATTTATTTGCAATAAAAGAAACATTCAATACTGCTAACTGCAGTTGTACAATTACAATAAATCTAAGGCTGAAAATTAATTAATTAAAAAAATAAATAAATAAAGTGTACCTAACTTTTTATACCAAAAACAAATTACGTCACTTTGTGGTGAACAGATGACATCAAATTATTTGTTATGCTCACATCACTCGCCATACTAGATAAATTGGAACTTACGATGATTTAAGGATAAGAAATAATAAGGCCAGACACGCCATATATTCTAATCTCCTTCACAGCTGTTTTCTTTACATTTAAAATCGAAAACTGTAACAAGAGCTAAGTACTACAAGTAATTGTAACAGACATCTTATGCTTGAACAAGGCAACCAACGGATAGTTAAACAGTACCCGATGAGACAAAGGCAATTCAGCATTAGTATGAAAGTTATCAAAAACATCTTAATTCCTTCCAGCTAAACTTACAATATTGTAATGGATAACAAAATATATAAATTATCAACTAGAACAAAAACCAGAAACATTAATTCTAAGAACAGAAACCTGAAACATTGACATTAGCTAACTTCGTAAACTACATGTGTTTTGGAAATAAAGTACATGTTGTAGTTATGACCAGACAAAGACTATTGACCTGAAAAATAAAACGACAGGTGCAATCCGTTCCAGCAATACTGACATTTTTAACGCAATAAGTATTATATTTTTCAGTATCAGCATCTTTAACAAATTAATTACTGATACTATTACAGCTCCCTCCTGCAGAGGCATCAACTGAAGTACATTAACAATAATGAGGTACCATCCAAGAGCAAAGGGCTCTCATGGTCCACAGTAATAAATTAGCACTTACCAATTACTTGTAGGTTGTCTGATGTTAATGCTTCAGTTGTTATTCACTGATCACAGTATCCGTATTGATACTCTGCATAAAGGACAGACGACCTGATAGTTTTCTTGTAACTGAAGCCTACATGGGTAACACAAAGAGTGTCCGCTTGGAAGGATAACTGAAGTTTTAAATCTGTCCTTGCATACAGGGTATTCATTACTTAAAATCTTCAACTGAACCTGAAACATTGAAGAAATGTTTCTTAGCATAACCACGTTTGTACATGTTCCTTTTGGCGGTTTTATTGCGCGCAGCTATGTGTTCATTGTCAACAATTAATTAGCCCATATTTCAATTCAAATCAGGTTCAGTTGAAGATTTTAAGCAATGAATACCCTGTATGCAAGGACAGATTTAAAACTTCAGTTATCTTTCCAAGCGGACGCGATGGTTATAAAATTACTACTTTTTCATCCAAAAGTTTAGCTTAAAAGCTGTATCTATGATTACTTACAGTAGGCGTGCCAGAACCCTAGAAAACTGTGATGTCTGAGTAGAGGTAGGACCAACATTGGCAATCTGGCTCTGAGATGGTGTGGAAGTTTCCTGAAGTACCAAAAAGAAAATCTTTGAATACCTTTCTAGCTTATCTTAGAAAACCAAACAAACCTTAGAAAAATTAGAACTGTCACTGAAGGTAAAGCATACACCTGTGTGACGCCCCGCACAAGACATTAGCATAGGTCATGTATACCATAATCTTGAAAGATGACAAATCTTATTTTGTTCAGTTATTTAGATGCCATCTCGTTAATATTCTAATTTCCGTACAATATGCCAACTTGATTTAATAAGAGACGGCGTGGTCAGGGTTTTCCCTGCATGAAGACAGTTTCGGTAGACAGAATAACTTGTCCACGTGCAGAGAAAAACCTGAGCACAAGGATCTCACGGTTTCTTTAATCAGGTTGAAACTTGGTGGAACAAAGGGATAGGTGTGTAATTGATGGAAATACACATATTCTCATCAAAATTTGAGTCAATAAAAATCAATACATCACATTTCAGAAATTGACAATTATTGTTTTATAAGTGAATATACGGAAGCTTATTAGGGCCTCCACTTATCTAAAAGTTTCGCGTCAAGTGAACTTGTGTCTTTTCGTTTTGAACAAAAACATCTGATGAAGGCGTGAAAATTAATACGTTATACGTAAATGTTTTTAATCATTACGCATACTTTTTTATCGAATTGCGTGAAATATTTGTCAATGCAATTAACTTCTACACGTCTAACTAGATCTTTCAGCGAAGTCGTCAAGAAACATAACAAAAAGATAAATGTATTTGGTATTTCAACATAATTTACTCGACTTGTTACATCTTTTTCTCGAGAACGTTTACTTTAAGGCGATATAATTATGCATGTCACGTGATATTTAAACACGTCACGTTTTATTTTGATGTCGCGCCATTTTTAATCTGCGCACGCATGTTCTTCAACAAGGTGAGTGCATTATCTAAATTCCTATTTTGTCGAAACAAAGGCTGATGTTTAGTTTTCCAGGCTTTGCCATATCACTTTTTTACGGCCGTCTAACATAAGAGTTGTTTGTTTTCTCTGCTAACATCAAAGCATGATCTGTTCTTTTCATCTGCTTTGATCTCAGTCAAAAATGATGATAGGCGGAGCATGATCTTCGTCACTTTTTCACATTTGACGGTCAGTTAAGTACAGCAAATTATTGATCAACCAATTAGAGACAGGATGTATAAAATGATTAGACAGGTCGCTTGGTTAGTTGAACCTTTTACTTCTGCTCATTCCAAAATTGGAAACTGCTGGTGATTAAGATTTCCACAGGTAGATTTTAATTTTCGATCGAAATTAATTATTTTATCATGACGTAATGATATGTTGAGTATTCTTTAAATCACAATGAATTTATTTCTCTTGCTTGACGCACTAAAAGGAAAACTGTCTTCTCTTCTCTGATACCCTCTTGGAGATGGATACTTCGGGAATGATTTAAATACATCCAGGGATTTTATATACTAACATATAAAATCCCTGATACAACTTTAAGTTATAAAACCTTGTTTCGCAGATCGACCTAAATGTAATAAGTACAATCTATAAACTAGGTATTTTATTGGTATTTTTCAATAGGCTAATTTTTATTTACATTTGTATATAAAATATATTTTATTTCGCAGAATAGTATCATATCTATCATAACACTAAGAATGACAAAATAATTATTTAGACAACTAATAAAGACATATTTAAAATTTTATTTCACCTATTTAAGGAAAAATCCAGTGTATTCTTAGTCAGAAATTTTGATTATAAAAAAATGTTTCATGTTCTGAATTGATCTTTTAGGGGAGGTGGGGGGGGGGGGGGGGGGGGGGGGGGGGGGGGGGGGGTTCTCACGTGTATGAAGCCATTTGAATTTGGCAATTGCACAAGGGCATAAGATAGTTAAGAGGGCTAGGGGATATTGCAGAAGAGGTATGAAGATAGCTTTCCATAGGATATGGTTGATATGGTTTGTTTTCTGTAAAAGCATGATATTAAAGGCCCGAATAATAGTGTTACTAATTCATGTTTTCTATATAATTTTCAGAACCATGAGTGAAAATAGCGTGCCAGTGGGAAAGATACTAAAGGTGTGGTCTGTCGACCGCAAAGTAAGAAAAGGGGTGGTGTCAGATAGCTATGAGGACCTTACCATACAGTGTAAGAATTTCATCTTTAAGATATGTCCTTTTTATGTGTCGGTATACATTGTAAATTTAAATCTAAACAAAGTTTAATATGTATTTACCAATCTTAAGGCTTTAATATTTTGTCGTTTATAAACTGGTCTCTATTGCATTTCTCTACAGAAAACAATACGCGCTTCTTTGCGCACACAATATCAGTACCTAAACCTTGGTTCCTGAGCTATCCCCCGCTAACCCTCATGTTTAAACAAGCCTGTATTTCATTGAATCACATGTTTGATACTTGCATACCACAAAAAATACCATTTTATTGGTGGTCTTTTAGTGTGACTGAATACAGATAAAATCTAAGAATGTTGTTTTAAAAAATCCCGCCTAGTGCCCCTTGGTTTAGGAATTTCCATGGGAAGTGGGTCATAATGATGTCATTTGACCAGTGCTAAAAATAGCAATCTTCTACGGTATGCAGTAAAATATTTAATAGTTTAAATATATTGAGTCACAAAGTGGGTCATTTTTCATGAAGTACATACGCAACATAATAATGTAAACATCATTTCATAAAAATGTCAAGTCTGTATCTGTTTTCCCTGGTCTCTGGAGAGAAACAAGGGCAACAACCATTGCAGCCTTACAATTGCAGAACTCGATTATCCGTGATAAGACAGGTGTAATGGTTGATTTTGCACTTGCTTTAAGCATGGACATTATTTAATTGCACAGAGAAAGTTTACCTTTAACTCTGAATATTGATAAGATTGAAAATATTGATCATTATACCTCCCTATTGTCTACAATGGTAAAATCCCATTGCCCGAAAACAGATATTTTGACTATCAGTAACATTTTCAAACTTTTTGACACATGACCAAGCGAAAATTGATTATCCGGTCTTGTGACCAAATTTATATTGTTAATATCACATAAGGGCAAATAACTGCTACAAGATTTTTTATGACACAATTGCCTCTCTTATACACACACGTCAGTGACGTCACCATTGTAAATAAATAAAATGACGTAACTTAAGGTAGTATGCGCCCTTTGTCGAGATTTTTAAACAGTCGTCGGATTCCTTTCAAATTTGGATTAAATAAACGTGATACAACTGCCGTTGGTTTTATAAACTTTTTGTTTTATTCTGACGTCGGTACCATAGCAACATAATAACGTCAAAGCGCCATCTGTCGGCTCTAACTGATATCGGGGTGTTTCTGTCTTCTTTCGATGTATCTTTTTTATTAGTGCATCAAAATTTAAAATTCAAACTACACTGAAATCACGAAGAAAATATCTATGAAAACATTACTATATATTTGTTGTTAACTCTCCGAGTGTGTGTAAATCAGTAAAAATGCAACGTCAAAACGTTATAAACGTACCTGTTTTTAACGCACTGTTGCATCTTTGACTGTGTATAACGAAAAAACGCGCGGTGATTTTTTTTTAGAAATTTGCTGTAAATTCCTCTATCATTTCTGCACTAAATGGATTAATAAAAAAAAATAACTTCTCGATTTAAATTTTGCATAATTCAACTCAATTTGAAACGCGACGCATTGTGCGTGTAACGTTATTGTTGACGGTTTGTCCTGATCTCCGTGTCTTACCCGTTTGATGAGCTCATAAAATAAGGCTATTAAATACGGGAAAAGTACATACACATTAAAGTGCACACAAAGGAATTCCTGAGAGGGTGATATGCAAAATGTTCACCGCGAGATATATGAATATCGACCGAGGCGCCATATTGAAGGCCGGATTCACACGCACAAACACCAGAAAAGATCATTTAATCCTAAAATATCTATAAACGCTTCGTATGAAAATGTATCATCTCAGTCTTTTTATCAATGCGAAAGTATAAATATCTCAATGGGAGATATGAAAAAATAATATCACATGCGTAGAAAACCAAAATAGCGTAGTTGCGCATGTGATATGAAATTATGCATCATATCACATGCGCATAAATTGAAAAGTAACGGCTTTGCGCAGGAGTTATAAAATCACTGGTGGGTTTGATATAGAGAATCTGTCATTGGTCTTCGGTTAAGATCAGAAAATCCCAACCCGAGGGCGCACCGCTCAAGTCTTAAACGAGGCTGTGCCGAGTTTAAGACTTGAGCGGTGCGCCCGAGGGTTGGGATTTCCGATCTTCACCGAACACCAATGATGGATTCTATTTCTCACTTACCACAACAGAAACAATAAAAACAAACATGAAAATATGAAACTATCTAAAACGCGGGAAATTGACGTGCGTAAGCAGAAGTGACGTTGTGACATTTCACTGACACACAATGACAAAGTTCCGCTTTAGTTTTATCGTTTGTAGCGCAACGGTACGTTCTTATCATAAAGTAATGAATTTTGAATCGAGAAATACACTATTTGGAACGGAGAGAAAAGATAAAGGTACCTGATTTTTAATTATTTTACATAAATAATATGTATATTCAGTGCATGAAGTAGTCCGTCACAGGAGTGTGGGATAACCCATGTGAGATAAGATTTTCCAGCATTTCTAAAAATAGAGATTTTTCTGTCCGGTAAGTGAGAAAAATCATTCGAGTTAAACTAATGGAAATATAATGGAAAATTAGCATTGGATATTTATGTGAGATAAAATAATATGTAAATCTTGCTCTCATGAGAGGGTGATATAAAAAAGCCGATCGTCGATAAAAAATAAAAACAAACGCACAGGTATATTGAATGATTTTCAAGGAAATTTCATTTTGCCTCCTTCATTTCTCATAAAAGTAAAATAAAGGCTTGATATTCTTGTTCAGAGGGGTGAACGATTTCTATGTCACTCTCGAATGCAATATTTTATTATACCGACAGAAATCGTCATAAAATAATTATGACACGAACAAAACCCATATTGTATATAGTAGTAACTGGGTGAAAAATGGGCTTCCGTGATTCAGTCAAAAAAAAAAAAGTCTCTAATAGATTAATCTGAGAATTATTACTGTGAATGAAATATATACTAACAAATTGATCCCAATTTTCCCATTTTTCGTGCATTTTCGCGTCAAGCGGGGGAAAATGCGCATTATTTAACTCATGAAAAGCATTTTACATGAATAAGAAACTTTTCATGCATGTTTTCGAGTTGTTTGCTTGAAAATGAAAGCATGGTATTTATTTTACAGTTCGCTTTCTGAAATGCGGCAATATGAGGGTACCATGATTTCAGCTGACTTGTATTTCACTGCAAACTATTCAACACCCCTTTTTCTTTTCGTGTTCTTGTGTGGATATCTTGTGGAAGAAATAGATCTACGACCGGGTGAAAATCTAGAAATTGTATTAAAATTGTTTGCAGTAACTGAATTTTATATGAAACAAAGAAAAAAATCTTTTATTATGTACTCTTTGGGCATCTTCTGTTATCAGCCAGCGCTCCATGCAAGCGATCGCAGGGATTCAGATTACTTTCATCAGCGAGCCGTAGCGCATAAAATTCGCGCATGTTATATTTCATTGTTACCGGACGATTTTTTTTTTTTTAAAGTGTTTTCTATGCCTTGTATCATCATTTTTTCAGTAAATCAGTTACTTACTAACTAGCATTTTATTTTTACGAAAAGGACGTCTAATTTAGAAGCGTTCTACTGTTCTTACACTGTTCTACTCTCTACAACGATGACAAATAGAAATAGCTGGTATTATTGGAATAAAGTTCTTTTTTCACTTCTAAAATATGTTTGTTACCATCACAGTATACGTATTGACAATGGTCTGTTGTCTTCCTAATACCCCAGTCACACATACGGCGCGGATAGCTACGTCTGGCCACGGATAGAAACGTAGTAATCCGTATCGACCCGTATCTGAGCCGTATCTTAATGTAGTAATCCGTGTCAATCCGTACCAATCCGTACGGCTCAGGTACGAATTAATACGGATAACTACGTTTCTATCCGTAGCTAGACGTAGCTATCCACGCCGTATGTGTGACTGGGGTATTAGATAAATCATATTACGGAAACTGACGGACAAGGCCTAAGATAGCCGATATTCGTAGTATGATACATCTGAGGAAGACAACAGACCGTTGTCGAAATTATCATGGTAACAAACATATTTTAGTGTAAAAAATATTCCAATGGATTACAACTACTAAATGAACAACTTCAAAAATAGCTGGTTGTAGATGATAATTGCTGTTTTTTGGGTGTTTTTTTTCAGTATTATAACGACAATGAGATGTCCGTAAATTGAAGTGTATGTGTGTTTATACCTGAACAGTTTTCATTTTAAACGTTTGTTTTAGTGTTTGGATATCGAAATTTTAAGAAATTAAACTGATACAATCACTGCAAAGTGACATGATAAATAGTTGACGTTACACAAACAATGCATCGCGTTTCATATCGAGCTGAATGCTGAAAAATCTAAAACTGGAAGGTATATGTTTTATTAATCCATTTAGTGCAGAAATGATTGAGGAATTCACAGAATGTGAATTTCTATAAAAAATTATCGCCCCGTTTTTTCGTTATACGCAGTCAAAGATGCAACAGTGCGTTAAAAACAGGTACGTTTATAACGTTTTGTTTGACGTTGCATTTTTGCTGATTTACACACACTTGGAGAATTAACGACAAATATATAATAATGTTCGCAATTACAGTGTAGTTTGAATTTTAAATTTTGATGCACTAATAAAAAAGATACAACGAAAAAAGACAGAAACACCCCGATTTCAATAAGAGCCGGCAGATGGCGCTTTGACGTCATTATGTTGCTATGTTACCGACGTCTAAATAAAATAAAAACTATATTTACGTAACGGCAGTTGTGTAACATGTATTTAATCCAGAGTTGAGTAGAATCCGACGATGTTTTAAAAATCTCTAGAAAGGGCGCATACTACCTTAACAGAGCGTGAGTGAAATTAGCGCAAAAAAGACGTATGTCATAATAACGTAACGTATTGTACTTTATAAGTGACTATATTGAGCACGTTTAAGGATATAAATATAATTATACCGATATTTCCTATAAAGAATATAATTAGGTAAAAGAAGATGATTTAGGCACTCTTTTATGTACTTAATTTTGTTCGATATTATAAAAATAAATATCATATGGCAGCATGTGTGACATTGATATAGTCAACCCTCGAAACAGAATGTCACCCTCGGCCTCGGCATACACCTCGGGTGACATTCTGTCCTCAGACTGGAGTCCAGTCAACGTTTTTAACTTAGACGGTCTATATACATTTGATCACTAACGTTTCCTTGTTGTACAGGTCGCCAAAAGTTCAACATTGAAGATGACATAGTTGTGAGATTTGTGCTAAATGACGATGGCACAGAGGTGGATATTAATGGTATTTAATTTACCAGTTCAAATGTTTAATTAAATTTACCGAGCACTTTTTCACAATATACATTTGGGTATGACAAAACCAAAAATTTAGCATTAACATTCATCAATGTAGTGTGAACTTTCCTTGACATATAATAGGTTTTATTTATGTTAAAGAATCAAAACTGTTCATTTTAAGATTTATTTACTTAAGTAAAGTTACGGGATGTGCTTTGGTGACATTTCTATTTCGATCACTGTGAAATAGTTGTCATATTTTGTGTTTTAGGTTTTGTTTCCTGTTCAAAATGTTCATATTTAGCTCACTTGAGCCAAACTGTGATCAGTTTAAGAATCATTTACTTAAGAAAAATTATGGGATGTGCTTTGGTGACATTTTTATTTCACTCAGAAATACATTGTAGTTGTTATATTTTAGTTTTTATTAAGTTTTATTTATGTTAAAAAATCAAAACTGTTCATTTTAAGATTTATTTACTTAAGTAAAGTTACGGGATGTGCTTTTGTGACATTTTTATTTCGATCACTGCGAAAAAGTTGTCATTTTTTGTGTTTTGGGTTTTGTTTCCCGTTCAAAATGTTCATATTTAGCTCACTTGAGCCAAACTGTGATCAGTTTTAGAATCATTTACTTAAGAAAAGTTATGGGATGTGTTTTGTCGACATTTTTATTTTGCTGTGACGTTAATTGATGTTTAAGGGTAGTCAATATAGAAAAAGAGGTTTTGAAATGTAATCTTTTTCTCAGACATTAAAAGCATTATCAAAATGACATGTTTTTAAATGATTGTATGTTTTCTAAAATTATCACCATTCTTTCATTATTAGTTAATATTTTATTTCTTGTTCAAGAAGTTGTCATGTTTTGGGTTTTGTTTCCTGATCAAGATGATCATATTTAGCTTAGTTTTGTGGACAGTTTTTGGTACTTTTTATTTCTTAATCATCAACATTTACATGTATGGTATGATGATCTCCCTTTAATAAATGGATTAAAAAATGGTATGGTTTTATTTTATAAAAACTTGGCAGCATCACAAGAGAGAGTATCATGCACAAGACCCTGGTCCTGATGTCCAATTAAAGGTCCGGTCACACTTAGATTTCAAAAGTCATTGTAGATTGTGTTTTGAGAAAAATTTTACATCTGTCTTCATATTGTGATTTATTTTGAAACTTGGCAAAGCTATTAAGCACTGTAAGAAAATGTATCATTAACAAGACCCAGGTCTCTCGGGCCAATTTCAGGCCTGGTCATATTTGGATTTCAGAACTCAAATTCTACAATGAGTTTTCAAAAATTTAATGTTTCTTCTTTATGCCTCAAAGGCTAACAATGAGACTTACTAGTAACATAGAAGTTAAACAACCATGGGATGCAGTGTGATGCACAAGGGTCTCAACATCTATTTATATGGACCTTGTGTGTGAAAAATTATTTCCATCAAAGAGATCTTTCCCTCTGAAATCTCTATTTTCTGAAATATATTTAATCTTAAATCCTGAAGGGGAGTTGGGTGGGGCGGGGAAGGGGGTAACAAGACCTTCACCATGAATTCGAAGTCAAAGTTCATGATCCCATTGACCTGAAATATAAAGTCGTTTTCTGCTCTATAACTGGTGTAACATTCAACCTACGACCTTAAAACTCCAAAATACCATGTTAATGACCTCTGTCATTATTAAGGTCACTAGTGCAAAGGTCACACTGAACTCAATTTCGATTTTTTAGCTCAGTTACTGGAGTACTATCTCATTGGGTTAAATGACAAGTCAAATTTTAAAATTAATGAATTTTCAAAATGTATTTGAACCCGAGTTATAAACAAATAAGATCCATCAAAAAGCTCATTCGATGGTGGGCGCTAAGATCCCTCTGGGATCTCTTGTTTTGCCATTTAAATACTAGTACAGTAATTCTTTTACTGCGAGTCATGCAGGGATAATTCTATTCTTTCCAAGGTCAAATCATTACCAGGCGTTTACCGCATCCGTGGTCGAGCACGTGGTCAAAAAGGTTGGAGTCACCATAGCTACTCAGGCCTTGAAGTTCGGGGGTTCGAGCCAAAATACCGACCTTGACCCTTCTGTGAAAGCACTAAATGTCGTAGGAGGAAAGTCTAGTACTGGCACTAGAACGAGGGTTAGGAATGTTGAACCGTAAATTTCACACAAACGAATACGTCATACGTTTGAGAAATTCGCACGATTCCTCACATAGTGTGTGACAAATACGTACGGATATGTCACACATTTGTGAAAAGTTCGTAGGTACTAAGAGGTGGTTTAAAAATACTGGTCCGAAATATCACAATGCCCACTTATTACATATTCGTAGGGTATAGTCGCACACTGTGTGAGGAATTCGTACGATTTTTTCACAAACGTGACGTATTCGTTTGTGTGAAATGTACGGTTCAACATGCATTTGTCACTGCATCTTCGTCAACTTTGGTAAGAATGTATATCTTGTTGAAACCTGTGGCAACTTCGAAACTGGGTCATTTTGGGTGAAAAACTAGGTCATGGGTTCAAATCCAAGTACAATCTTCTGAACACTCTAGCGGAGGACACATTTATCCCCCTTCTTTCATGGAATTTGGTGGAGGACATCATGTTAAAGATTTATGATGCTAATTCTAAAGAGTTCCTGGATTACAGCCTATGCACGATAAAAGTCGCTGTAGGTGTTTTGTCATCGAAAATAATATAAATGAAATTTCTCCTTTTTACAAATATGTAAAATACATGTATATTGCCAGAAAAATGGTACATTATAATGGTGTGATAAATCTGTAACATGATGTTCTCCACAGCCAAGTCACGTCGGCAGTTCCTACCTCATGTTTCTGAAATAAATCAACAACTTACGTTGCTAAGCAACAAGAAAGAACATTTGCCATTTTTATTCTGACATACCACCTGTGCTGCAAATGAATAGTTTAATGTCAGAATCACATTAAATGTCTTGAATTTATGGTCTTTCTGTAAAAACATTGACTTTGAATGATGGCCAAAGATACAAAATTATGAAAATGGCGACCAAGTGTCTTTAGTTGCACTCACGTGGCTGCCTGTTACCAAATTAACTGTATTACCATATTATATTTATTTTATGGATGAACTTGAAATATGTTATGCCGCATGTGTGCAACATATAAGAGAGCCTTAAACAGTGAATACATTGCCAGTATTTTTTGGATGACTATTTAAAAAAGTAAACAGTGATGTTGCTGAGGTTTCTAAAACAAACGCCTACATCTTTATTTTTCTTAAAGGTGTCTGTAAATGTTAGTGATTAAATTTTCAAACAGTTGTTTACAATCGTTTGGAGAGCGA
Source organism: Mercenaria mercenaria (assembly GCF_021730395.1). Taxonomy (NCBI): domain Eukaryota; kingdom Metazoa; phylum Mollusca; class Bivalvia; order Venerida; family Veneridae; genus Mercenaria; species Mercenaria mercenaria. The sequence continues at coordinate 6,574,288 of NC_069375.1, read as the reverse complement.
ACTTGTAAAAAGAAGTTCTCATCAAATCCTGATACTACACAAGCTAATCCCAGCATGTCAGACGAACAGCCGCACAGAGGTGGCGTTTGTGAATATCGTTGTGCTAATACTAGCAAATCATCGGTCTCGCATGGCAATGCGAAAGATTGATCATTTGTTTTTGTATAACAATGGTTGGTTATACATTATATTTGGAATTCCAGTAGGGCATTCGTTGTTTCTTTGAGAGCGAATTCTGTGTCCGTTCCAGCTTCCGACAAAGTCGTCAAGGTGTTTCTGAATGGTTGGAAGAAAACAAAGTAACTAACATTCCAAATGAATGGGGTCCGTGTTGTCTAATGTGCCCTCGTCAATCATATCTTTGAACATATTTTTCCATTGACAAGTAAATCCTCTCCTTAATATGCTCCACAACATTTCAATTCTCTGATTGGCTGTTGACCGCCCCGTTGAACAACTGTTATATCCAGACATGTTATCAACATGATGCATGCGTAAAGCAATATGAATATCACGTATAAGTACATTTTCAGTTCCAGCATCAAAACGTAGCACTCTTGGGATGCGTTTTAGCTCCATTAAGAAGCTCAAATAGTAATGGCATATGACTTTGGGATTTTAATTCGATGGCCCTGCTTTGAGCCACAAAATTGTCCTCAAAAATCCGTCAATCGCACCATGTATACATATTCCAAAGGGTTTTAGTTTGTCATAACCGTCGATGTGAACAACAAAATTTAGGTCGCGGTTTACATATTGTCGCTTTCTTAATCGTCTTCGATACCGTTCTCTTACTCCTTCCGAATCCATCTCAGTCAAAACATGTCTCACAGTTTCTTGGAACGCCCGGATTCCTAGAGAATTATTGAGGAGACACCATATCCATCTATAGCCGTAATTCCTATATCCATGTGTGTGAAGCCATCTGACTCCCCTGATAATGCTACTCAAACTACTTTTAGTATTCCTTCTAAGGTTTAATCGTCGAAGTATTCTTTTCACTGTTCTTTCACTGACTACAATATAGTTAACCAATAGAATAGTAGATACAATTTCCTTCACGGTGTAGCCATCATAAAAATATTGTCCTACTAAATTGTCAATATTTTCACTGTCAGCTGGTGGTGCGAAACACACAGGTAAGCAACAGAAAACCACAAGCAATACCTGAAAGCAATAGAATAAATTTTACCAAAACTATCGTTGCACGGAAGACATTGAATTACAATGGTACGTTCAGAAATAAAATTTATACTTGTTATTTTTTAACAAACCTCGCATAATTATAATACATAGAAAGCATACACTATATATTCTATAAAATCTGAAATTGTCTTAATTGATGTATTATGTTAAAACATGTTTCACTAAAAATGAATTTGAAGAATTTCAAAACGGAATTCGATCTGATGCTCTTTGGATCAACAGATATGAATTATTGAATAATTGATTCCCTGTTCTATTCCATTCAAATGTATACACATGTGTTTTGAAACACACATACACATACACAACCGCAAGATACAAATACATTTGCATTACAATATAGATTAAGAATATGTTGGCTATTCTCAAAAACAGAAAATTCAATAATCTAATAGCATACACATCATCTGTTTCAGTGTTTCCAGACACTTCAAGTACGCGCAGGAGCCCCTAGCGGTCCCAATGCTTTCTACAACAAATAGCTTTAGCTAAACGCCTGTCACGATTTTCGGGACGAACGGACATACGGACACACACACGAAGTTTAAAGAGTAAATCTAACCCGAATAATTTTTAAAATATACATAGCTTTTGTGCTAAATACGCCATCTTTCCACAGAGAGAATTCAAAAATAAATGGTACCACACTGGATAACCGGCTATCTTGACGCCCGCCGGAAATGTAACTCAGCTGGAAATGTAACGCAGCTGTAAATAGGTAGGTAAAGTTTTTCATTTATTTCTATTAAAACGAAGCCAATTCTTGAAAATCAACTTGACAGTTTTATCAAGGAATGACCATTGCTTACATTTACAATTTCTGGGCCAAAAACGATCGTTATGTTTTGAGATATTCGCTAACAATTTCTTCACTTTGAAAAATCGAGCAAAAATCCAAAGTTTTGCGCAAATTGTTTTGTTTATGAACAACCTGTGAAAAATTTTATCATCTGGTTGAACAGATGTGTCCTTTCGGAACACCTGTGTGAAGTTTCCGGGTTCTACGTTATTCCTGAAAAAGTATATTAGCCGTTAAATAGGCATGGTCAAAAAAAAAAGACTGTCGAAAAGGCCGCTAGTGCTGTCGTTGAACTCAGATGTTAGCATTTATAGACTATCCATTAACTCCGATGATTTTGAATACTTTTGTAAGTAAAAAGTATTACTGGCAGTGATTTGACGGAAACGTAATTATTTTTAAAATTGGCACTTTCATTTCAAGAGGCTTTGAGACTATATTCCTTCACACCCGGCCTGAATTTAAACGTAGTTCACGCGTTCTTGCCATTTTTCCAGCATGCGAAAGCCAACCATATATTTGTTTGCAGTTACACCGAAGCAATATAGTACATATTGCAATTTTGCCAGCTTTTGATGGTGGAGGAAAGCCACTACAGGTGCCTCCGGGCTACTAAGGAAAGTAATTTCACCTCGGGTTTTGCAAGTGCAAATGATTGCTTCTGGCCGTCAGTCCTTGATGGTGCTAGATGGTGTATAATATTATTTGCTCATACATAATTATTTAATTGCTCCTAATGTAAATCTGCTATTTTGTTTTATTAATAAATACCCTTTCAGCAAATACCAGTTTATTCATGGTCTAAAACTGCAAGTTGTTGATGTATAGAGGCAAACGATTGAAAGCGATTGTTTCAAATCTAAATAAGCAGTACTTTGCAAAATCTCACATGAATGTTAATTAGTTATTTCTTAGCATGGCAGTCACATGTAGCTTTAATCAACATATAACAAGGTAGATCGGAACTGTTCTTTGCTTGTTTACGCTCTTACGATAACGGATCCCAGAATTTATGTCACAAGAGTTATCCCCCTTTTGTGCAGTTTACGCATTTGCTCTTTCTGTCTTACACTGTTATTTTGTACAACGCTAGGTATTGTATATTGTTTCACATACATAATGTCTTTTTGTTTAAAAATAAAAGTTTTACGCATACACAGTATTATAAGCCATAAATTAGCTGCCATAAAACACAGACTTTTAGTGTATTCGTGTATAGATTTCATCTACTAAGATTCGTGTATAAATGTGACTCAGAGATACAATGATAGCCTACTGATTTGTACTGCCAATCCCGTACTTCAAAACATGATAGAGGTCATTTGGATATCTTAGATCCAAAAATCAATTAGAGGACAAGTTCAGGTTCTGCACACGAGGAAATTGTTCACGTGCATGTAGAATCAGATTCCGGACAAGACACTGCGGGCGGACGAACGGACAGACGAAAGGAACTAAGCAACTTTTAGACCCTAAACCAAACGGACAACTAGAAAATGCTTTTGTAAAAAAGCGCATGTCTCCCCAAATGCAAAGTCCTATAGGCAAGAAGTCAATAGGGGTCAGGAGCGAAAGTCAAAGAATCACTGATGGTTGACTGCAATAGGGATCGTCTACTTGGCATGTCCAGTCATGCCGCTAAATTTCAACACTCTTGGCCTAGTGGTTCTCAAGTCACTGTTCAGGCTCCTGTGACCTTGACCTTTGATCAAGTGACCTCAAAATAAATAGGGGTCATCTACTCTGCATGTCCAATCATCCTATTAAGTTTCAACGTTGTAGGTCAAGTGGTTCTCAAGTTATTTCCAAAAAATGATTTTACATGAACAGGCCACTGTGACCTTGACCTTTAATTGACTGACTCCAAAATCAATAGGGGTCACATACTCTGCATGTTCAATCATCCTATGAAGTTTCAACAATCTGGGTCAAGTGGTTCTCAAGTTATTGATCGGAACTGGTTATCAATGTTCAGGCCCCTGTGACCTTGACCTTTAACGGAGTGACCAAAAAACAATAGGGGTCATTTACTCTGTATGAACAATCATCCTATGAAGTTTCAACATTCTGGGTCGAGAGGTTCTCAAGTTATTGATTGGAAATGGTTTTCCATGTTCAGGCCCCTGTGGCCTCGACCTTTAACAGAGTGACTCCAAAATCGTTAGGGGTCATTTACTCTGCATGACCAATCATCCTATGAAGTTTCATCATTCTGGGTCAAGTGGTTCTCAAGTTACTGACCGGAAATGGTTATCAATGTTCAGGCCCCTGTGGCCTTGACCTTTCATAGAGTGACCCCAAAATCGTTAGGGGTCATCTACTCTGCATGACCAATCATTCTATTAAGTTTCAACATTCTGGGTCAAGTGGTTCTCAAGTTACTGACCGGAAATGGTTTTCCATGTTCAGGCCCCTGTGACCTTGACCTTTAATGGAGTGACCCCAAAATCGATAGGGGTCATCTACTTTGCATGTAGAATCATCCTATGAAGTTTCAACATTCTGGGTGAAGTGGTTCTCCAGTTATTGATCGGAAATGGTTTTCCATGTTCAGGCCCCTGTGACCTTGACCTTTGATGGAGTGACCCCGAAAGTGACCCCAAAATCAATAGTGGTCATTTTCTCTTCATGACCAATCATCCTATGAAGTTTCAACATTCTGGGTCAAGTGGTTCTCTAGTTATTGATCGGAAATGGTTTTCAATGTTAAGGCCCCTGTGACCTTGACCTTTGACGGAGTGACCCCAAAATCAATAGGGGTCATCTATTCTTCATGACCAATCATCCTATGAAGTTTCAACATTCTGGGTCAAGTGGTTCTCTAGTTATTGATCGGAAATGGTTTTCAATGTTCAGGCCCCTGTGACCTTGACCTTTGACAGAGTGACCCCAAAAACAATAGGGGTCGTCTACTCCAGCAGTCCTACAACCCTATAAAGTTTGAATGTTCTAGATCAAATGGTTCTCCAGTTATTACTCGGAAATTAAGTGTGACTTACGGACGGACGGAAGGACGGACGGACGGACAGGGCAAAAACAATATGTCTCCTGGGGGAGACATAATGATAATGAAATCAACCAGAATTACTCGACAAGACAATAAGGACCACACATAAGTATATTCAAACTGTTTACGGACTGCAAGTATACACATTTTACACAAATTAAAGACGAAAGAAGTCGCAAAAACACAGACAGACAAAACAGATCCAAAATATACATAAAGAAGAGACTCTACGGGGCATATTACATGTCTACAAGACATTTTTTTTACTTTGATACAGCTGTATTCTCGATAGCCGACAGCTGACTTCAACGACTGCCTTTTGCAAATACAGCGGCCGTTTTCGACAGTCTTTTTTTTTCGACCATGCCTATTTAACGGCTAATATACTTTTCCAGGAATAACGTAGAACCCGGAAACTTCACACAGGTGTTCCGAAAGGACACATCTGTTCAACCAGATGATAAAATTTTTCACAGGCTGTTCATAAACAAAACAATTTGCGCAAAACTTTGGATTTTTGCTCGATTTTTTAAAGTGAAGAAATTGTTAGCGAATATCTCAAAACATAACGATCGTTTCTGGCCCAGAAATTGTAAATGTAAGCAATGGTCTTTCCTTGATAAAACTGTTGATTTGCAAGAATTGGCTTCGTTTTAATAGAAATAAATGAAAAACTTTACCTACCTATTTACAGCTGCGTTACATTTCCAGCTGAGTTACATTTCCAGCGGGCGTCAAGATAGCCGGTTATCCAGTGTGGGTACTAAACAAGCAAAAACATTACGCAGATTTATAGAAAATTTCTCACAATGTTTTTCTCGAAAATCACGATGTATATTTTTTTCAATGAAATATTTGTCGAAAATAGAAAAACATCGAGCATATTGAGAAAAGTTAAGTCGAAAAGTGAAAAACATCGAGCATATCTAGAAAAATTAAGTCGAAAAAAGAAAAACATCGAGCATATCGAGATAGGTTAAATTGCATTACCTCTAATCTTTTAATCTTTGTCAATACATTTTATTGACATGTGTAAAACATCTTATCTAGGCGAGTACAGACAAGTCGACTTAACACAAAACATCTCACCAACTGTAGGCTCTAATAAGCTTCCGTATGAATATTATGGTATCATACTATTTACAGCACACAGAAACCACAATATGCAATAAAATAACAGAACAAAATTCGGATCCCTTACCTTTTCCATGTCAGCGTGTTTATACGGAAGCTTATTAGGGCCTACAGTTGGTGAGATGTTTTGTGCTAAGTCGACTTGTCTTTACTCGCCTAGATAAGATGTTTTACACATGTCAATAAAATTTATTGACAAAGATTAAAAGTATAGAGGTAATGCAACTTAACCTTTCTCGATATGCTCTATGTTTTTCTCTTTTCAACTTAACTTTTCTCGATATGCTCGATGTTTTTCACTTTTCGACTTAACTTTTCTCAATATGCTCGATGTTTTTCTATTTTCGACAAATATTAAATTGAAAAAAATATACATCGTGATTTTCGAGAAAAACATTGTGAGAAAAATTTAAGTTGAAGGTCACCGTGACCAGGACATTTGACCTAGTGACCTCATTCTCAGTTAGGGCCAACTAAGGCACTGGGAGATCGTTGTGGCAAAGTTTCATCAAAATTCATTCAGTAGTTTCAGAGGAGATGCGGAAGAACTGACTCACGGACGGATGGACAGACAGACAGATGGAGGGTAAACCTATAGTAATCTCCATATTTCCATGTATTCACATACCAAATTACATTAATCTAGCCACTATAAGTTTTTGTTATCAAAGGATCCATATGGGAAAACTATATTTTGACTACTTCTGTTGCCATAACAACATGAATTTTAACAAAGTGTTGTGCATAATTTCAATATTGCCATCTATTCACATACAAAATTACATTGATCTAGCTAGTATCAAAGCTTTGATAGTGTTTGATATATTTAGTCGAGCTAAAAAGGACAATCATATATAACTGAATGGGAGGGAGGTGGGGAGGGGGCGGGGGCATGTGGAAGTGCTCTTTTGAAATTTCACATGTTCATACTGAAATAGAGCTGGAAAATAAAAAAAAATAACTGGGGGAGGGATGTCACCCTGGTGGGGGTGGTAGAGGGGTTGGGGGTGGGTGCAGGGTGTCGGGATGCGGGGAACTGTTGTTTTGAAATTTCACATTTTCACATGTTTATATTGAAAATATAGCTGAACAATAGATTTTTTTTAATGGGGTGGGTGGGGTGGGGGTCACCTCAGTGTGGGGAGGGGGTTGTGATGTGGGGGTGGGGTGGAAGAGGGGGAAGTGTTGTTGTGTTATTATGGAATTTCACATGTTCATATTGAAATATAGCTGAAAAAGAAAATCATAAATGAAACAATAATTCTGTGCAGACAAGACCACAAATTAGACAAATTTTGCCCTTTTAGGGGATATAACTCTGGAGTCAATCATGGGATATGCCTGGTTCAAGAAAGGAACCAAGATCTTTTGGTGGTAAAAGTTACGTGCAAGTTTAGTTAAAATCAACTCACAAACAAGAAGGGTTTTTATAACAAAAACACATGTCTCCCCCAGCCTCCATGATTTGTTACAGTGACTATTTGTGCCAAGTAATTTGAAAATCCTTTTTGTGAAGGACAGACGGACGAACTTACAGGATTTGTGGGGTAATCCCTTATATTACCTATTATCTTCCTTTGATCCTTTTAACCCCACAATATTACTTTTTAATCCCACAATACCAACTTAACCCCAGAATGACCACAATCTCAGAATGTCAAATTCAACAGAAACGCTAACCCCATTTACATGTGGGCACGTCGGGACAGACAGACGGACAGACAGACAACTCGGGGAAAAACAATATGTCTCCCTAGAATAATTCTTTGGTAGACATAATGAAACCATCACTGTGCAGACAAAACCAATATAGGCAATTTTGAACCTGACGTGTTTAAATATCACGTGACATGCATAATTATATCGCCTTAAGGTAAACGTTCTCGAGAAAAGGATGTAACAAGTCGAGTAAATTATGTTGAAATACCAAATACATGTTATGTTTCTTGACGACTTCGCTGAAAGATCTAGTTAGACGTGTAGAAGTTAATCGCATTGACAAATATTTCACGCAATTCGATAAAAAAGTATGCGTAATGATTAAAAACATTTACGTATAACGTATTAATTATCACGCCTCCATCAGATGTTTTTGTTCAAAACGAAAAGACACAAGTTGACTTGACGCGAAACTTTTAGATAAGTGGAGGCCCTAATAAGCTTCCGTATGTTTAACAGTTTCTTGCATTTATTATTTCAAGATGCCTGTTACAATATATGTTGACTAAAAATATACGAAATGCAAATTGTGCTTCTGTCTTTGCGAGAAAAACGTAAGATGAGAAGTTGTTATTTTACATTAATTCGAAACATTTAAGGCGAGAATACCAATAGGATTTAGTTACATCGCTTTAATAAGTCGACATGTGGAAACATTTTCTCGCATCAGGAGTCCCTTTGAGGTTTCCGTAATAACCAGATAACATTTTCACGAAAACGTTCTCCTAAATTCACGAAGTTTATTCAAATTTTCGCGAAAAGTATTTTTTTCTCTCGCCATTTCATAAAATGTTCATAAAAATTGTATGAATATCGTATGCGGAAATATGCCACCATAATTTGTGATTCTCATGTTCACATGCAGCCCGCCCGCTTAGCTCAGTAGGTAGAGCGTCAGTCTACGGATCGCGGGGTCGTGAGTTCGATCCTCGGGCGGGGCGTTTGTTCTCCGTGACTATTTGATAAACGACATTGTGTCTGAAATTATTAGTCCTCCACCTCTGATTCATGTGGAGAAGTTGACAGTTACTTGCGGAGAACAGGTTTGTACTGGTACAGAATCCAGGAACACTGGTTAGGTTAACTGCCCGCCGTTAAATGACTGAAATACTGTTGAAAAACGGAGTTAAACCCAAAACAAACAAGCAAACATGTTCACATGCTTCCTGCTGGTATCCCATTTTGCATTGTTACATGACCATTTGTGCATCTTATGTTTACTTGTTCCCAGTTGACATTCCTACATTCTTAATATTGTTTCATTTTGATAACATGGTAACGTCTTCATTAGTCTATGACATTATCTTGCTTTCGGTCATGCTGCAATGTGACATGCATCACTCGGTGTATTAGCATGCGGTTAACCCAGAAACTCCTTCCCGATTTTTTATGTTGTATATATGCTGATGGTATGGACAGGAGTGGCTTGGGTTGGACGGGTTGAATGTGCTTAACCGTGCGCATGAACAGCTAACTTTGTTTAAGACACACACAATCTCCCTTGTCACTACGGAGAATGCAGCATAGCACTAAGCATAATGAGGTTACCATAATGTACATCTCTCATTATAATATCAGAGGGAGCTTTAATCTTCGTGCTGGGGAAGCTTCCGCTAAACAAAAGAACAAAGAAAGACACTGCGCATTTTGGCTTTCTATCCGATGACCAGACCTTACCTGTTTGGTTTGTACAGCGCCCAGTAATCAAGTTCGCAAAGGCCTGTGTGTCATCAAACATGTATTGCATCAAGTCAGTTTGGTACCATTCGTTTCTAAAAGCAGCATTAAAAAGCTACAACACTCATCGACTTTTTGACAGACAGCTACGTTTACTATCAATTGAAATTTTCCCTTTATGTTGTTAATTATGTATATTGAACTTAAAAAAGTTTCGGTTCTGCGGAAGATATAGCGTTGGCCAAGTCTACATACATTTCTCTCTGTACATGTACATCTCTTTTTAGTACTTTAAGTACTGCCAATAATTGGTCTACACTTTAACTAAGTAATTCTTTAGCACACTCAAAATCATGCACACACACACGCGCACATACATTTGGTAATGGTTTTAAAAGGACTAAGACTCAGATTATAAATATTCTTGAGGAACTAACTTTAAAGCCCTTTTCTTATATACTTCGAACCGGAAGCGGAAATTAAAATGCATCATTATTAATGAGCAATTTCTCATATACTTCGAAACGGATTCGAATGGTAAACCGAAACTGAACCGAAAACATGCACGAATTTAAATTCTAGCTCTATTACCAAAGTCGGGCCGAAAATGTAGAAGAATCATGTCTTTTCCGCATATTAGTATTTTATGCTTCCCAAATGGGAAAGCATATAGCAACCACTTCTGCCGTCCGTTTGTCATGCAATTCTTGTTTGGGACATTCCTCAGCAACCACTGGCTGTAATTCAGCAAATCTTCATTGAATGCTTCACTTCCAAGAGAAAATGGGCACGTTTCTTCATGTTCTGGTCGGATGATATTTTCACTTAGTTATTGCCCTTAGATACGCCAAATTTAGTATGTTTTTAGTTCCGTTTCTATTCCGAAGTATTTGTCAGCAACCACTGGCTGGAGTTCAATGAAACCTTATTGGAAGTTATGCTTTTTAAAGGAGATATGCGTATTGTGTTCATGTACCGGTCGGGTGATTTTACACAGAGTTATTGCCCTTTGATTATTCAACAATAGTAAACTATAGAGCCATCTTTGTGCAGAGATATCCACACCAACCACAGGCTGAAATTTAGCGAAACGTCATGGGAAGTTTCAATCAGCAAATGCTAAATGAAGCTCCAAGAAATGTTTTGGAAGCTTCAAGATTAAAATGAGGCATGTGCTTAGTCGGTGAATTTCTCTTTTGTACTTTTAGTATACAATAATAATACTTTTGGGAACATCCATCGGTTTTACCGTTGTTATCTTGTTTTTACTCTGCTAATGCAAAACAACGTTAAATATTCCAAGATCATCGTGCAATTCCTACGGGATTGCAGTTCATAATATCATTTTCATTCTCCGCCTTCTACTTCGGCGTACTTTTATAAATAATATCCGAGCACTGAAAACTCTGGCCGATTCCGAAACGAAAGACAAAAACGGTCGGGTGTATGTATGAAATGACCTTTAATAATGGTTGCATCAATCAACAAAATAACATTCAGCGAACAAGTTCCTATTCTAGGATGATTATTTTAAATTACTCAGAAGAAAAGATTATAGGTAAGGGTAGATTTCTCGGAAGCACAGAGTACTAAAACACAGCCCCAGAGCCACGTATTTGCATAGTAGTCCACAACAAAAAGAAGCTGTAATGGAAAAATATTTCAGACGGGTTGCTTCAAACATCCAACAAGTACATATTATTTTTACCCTAAATATAGATGGAGGGGAAGGAAATGGTAAGGGGCAAAATGATACCGGGGGTGGGGGGCAGGGAACCCGAAGGTGAAAGTTGAACAAGGACGAATATACAAGGGAATAACAGTCACAGTCATGTATCAAAGATAAACACACAGCGACGATCAACTGATTTAAATAGAAAAACGAGCAAGCAACACATAAGAAAACAGTAGGGCACCGTTGTAGACTCACAAGCATACAAATGCACCAACGGAAGTAGGAAATAAAATCGTGTACCGTCTTAGGATGTCAAAACAAAGGGGAGACACGAACACTTACTCAAAGTAAAGGGGAGGGGATGCAAAAAGTAACGTACATGCAAGGGAAAGGAGGGGGCAATAAGGGGAGTGAGGAGGAGGAAAAACGCTTTCGACAAACAAGAAAATATACGCAACAGACAATACAACACAGACAAAACAACTAGTTGAAAATAGGGGCACCGCATTGGAACGGTCAGTAACGTATATAAAGGAAACTGGAGGTTTAAACGCGTTTAGGGCATACCAACCTCGCACTTTTCCTATTGTTAACAAGTTAAACAACACAATGTAAATAAAATCCCCGCTGAGAAAGGCTCTAACATTAGTGCAAAAATTTCTCAGAATACAAACCTGTTACATGTGGTGTACCTCAGGGCAGTATTTCAGGCCCTCTTCTTTTCCTATGTTATGTTAATGATATGGTTATCAGTATTGACCCTGAATGTAAATTAACTTTATATGCTGATGATAGTGCTATATTGTTTGCGCATAAAGATCCAAAGGTAATTTCTTTAAAATTAGGGAAAGTTTTAAAGTCTTGTTCAAACTGGCTAGTAGATAACAAACTATCTCTTCATCTTGGCGAACCTGAATGCATTATCTTTGGCTCAAAACGCAAATTAAAACTAGTAAATAAATTTAAAATTGTTTGTAATGAAAACAAGATGTAGACCTCTGAGTGTAAAATATTTAGGTGTCACTATTGACAGCTCATTATCAAGAGAAAGCATTGTTAATAATATAATACACGGCTACTAAACGCTAGCGCCACCACCAAATTGTATTGATAAGGAAATGAGCTATCGACATTTCCGTGGTGCAGCTATCGCCCGTTTCTATTCGTAAACACGTGAGTAAAATTTACATTTTATCTTATGTTTTTATTGATAGAACTTTTTTCGAAAATCGGAGAATGTAGTTCCGTGTAACAACACTTTTACTACAGGTTGGCTGTTATTTCATTAAAATATTATGCAAATTGTGGTGTCAGGAGCTTTTCTCCCGAATCTGACTATGGCGCATTTTCATATCGGCCAGTATTCGAACACCATTCCGATGAATAGACACACTGTAAGAACATATCTGCGCAAGCAAATAGTGCAGAAATGATAAATAATTATATACGCCCACACCATGAATAATAGAATCTCGGGTTAGAAGAAATATACCAGGATTTTTGAAAGTGGTGGCGCTATAACTCTAGTGATGGCGCTATACAGTAGTGGTGGCGCTGTTACGACATTCAATAATACGAACTGCTGACGCGTCCGGAACAAAACAAACACAATATTTTTTCTAATTGATAATTTTCCTGCAAATAATTATGTTATTAAAGAAAGAAAAACACGATCATAGTTTATTTACCTTTATAAAACATTCTCTATCCAAGAAAAAAAAGAACAAAATATTCATAGACCCTTGGGACTCGTGTAGTCAAAGAAAATATTTTCCTTTGTTTAAAATGTTAATGTAGAATTATTTCTAACCTTTAAATATTGTACTTAAGTACACACGTAAGTGTACTTTAAATTCGGGTCAAGAAAAATAGTAGCAATACCTTTATTTCAAACGAAGATTTGTGTCCAGGCAATAATTTGAAGATAGTGTAGAATTTATTTTTATATTAATATTCTGACAGTTACTTCCCTTTGTTTTTATACGTCGTTTGCATATCATTGTAAACAAAAGATCTTACTTTCACAATTCTTTCTGAAAAGTTAATACAGTACATTTTCAATTCCAATCGATTAAATATGATTAATCAATAGAGATAGCTTAGTTGTACAATCTGAATCCATATATATGTAGATTATTTTATGTATGTATTTTGTTGAATAACGTAATTTTAGTATAGTGTGGGATAGGTTGATGTCATCGATTATTGTAGAAATTTCCGTGGCTTGCAGACAGATATTTTCATATATTAAAATTAAATATATATGCGACTAATCATATACAACAGCGCCACCACTACAGTATAGCGCCACCACTTGAGTGATAACGCCACCACTTTCGAAAGTAGTCGTGTTTTAACTTTTTACTGTGTTTTTCGTAATTCTTTGATGTATGGGAATACGTGTAATTCATTTCTACACCATTTGCATGCGCATGTATGTTCTTATAGTGTGTCTATTCATTGGAATGGTGTTCGAATACTGTCCGATATGAAAATATGCCACTGTCAGATTCGAGAGAAAAGCTCCTGGCACCACAATTTGCATAATATTTTAATGAAATAACAGCCAACCTGTAGTAAACATGTTGTTACACGGAACTACATTCTCCGATTTTCGAAAAAAGTTCTATCAATAAAAATATAAGATAAAATATAAATTTTACTCACGTGTTTACAAATAGAAACGGGCGATAGCTACACCACGGAAATGTCGATAGCTCTTTTCCTTATCACCACAATTTGGTGGTGGCGCTAGCGTTTAGTAGCCGTGTAATAAGTAAGGTAGATTCACGCCTTAGATGTTTGTATCGACAAGCTTAATGTTAAGACTTTAATACTAGAAAGTATTTATGTTCTGCTTTGATTCAATGTCATTTAGATTATGCTTGTACTTCCTGGTATCCAAACTTAAATAAGGGTCTTAGACATAAGTTACAAATTTGTCAAAACAAGATTGTTAGATTCATAAATGGCATGGAACCGAGGGAAAGCGAAAATAAACTTATCCTGGCTAAAATGTCATTGTTGAAAGTCGAAAATAGAAATAAGTGGTACGTTTGAACCATGTATTTAATTGTCCACGACAAATGCCCTTCATACATGAGAGACAATTTTGTAGAACCTTTCACTCTTATTCTACAAGGGCCAATATGTATAACTTTGTTCTACCTAAATCATTTGGGAAAGAAAAGATATCTTTCAGGTTTAGTGCAATCTGAAGAAATCAACTAAATTTAATCAAGTCAAACTTTCTGTGAAGAGACATCTGTAAGATTTAGCTGTGAGAAACAGTGTTTATTGTTGACATGGTCTAATACATAGTTTTGTGTTTTAATCACATTGGCTAGTTAATTGTATTTAAGATCTACAAATATATTACAGAAACAGTTTTAGTTTCATAGCGTCCAGATCCCTAATCATTTTTTTTTGTTTTTTGTCTTTGATGTGTTAAATATGAATGTTTTCATTATAGTAAGTATATTTAGCTAAGGAACTCATTGGAAATAAGCTTTCTAGCTTTCATGGGCCATCCTATGTTACTACACACTGCTATTATATATGTTGCTTCAAATTTAAACTATCTTAGTCTAATTAACATTTTTTTTTTGTTTCTATAATATAAAGGTACACACAGTATTAATAAGCCTAGCTGTTCTACATATTACATTGTGATCTTAATTAACTTGTTAATATGTGTTTTATTTATGTGAAACTATAACTTTTTAGTTACCCAGCTACTGGAAATTTTAGCTTAAATTTGTGTAAATTGTTTTAATGTGTGATCAATGTCATTTGTAACTTGTATATGTATATGTGTGTTTTAACCTAAATAAACATCTATCTATCTATCTATCTCTCTATCCTACACTTTATTAGTCATCGCACCATTAAATAGGAAAGCGTAGCAATTAACTGTAGAGGGGTCAATCACTAAACACATGCACTGTGCTTCATTGTTTTCGCATCGTATCCTCTTTTGATAAACATTTTAACCAATTGTACAAATATTTGATTAAAGTAAGGGCTATGTTTAATTTTCCGAATTTTATAAACTACATCTCCGTAGTATTCCGGGTGTGTACGTCCAAGTTTTAAAAGTGTTTTAAGGTTCGTATTGTATTTTTCCAACAGTTCCGATGATTTGTAGTAGAATTTACTAAAAGTTTTCCGTAGCTTATGATAACAGTAACCCCGTTGTAACAATTTCTTGGAGATATGAAGATTTCTGTCATTAAAATCATCTATCTTTGAGCAAGCTCTTGCAAAACGAATAAGTTGTGAACTATAGACACCGTATGATGTTGCTCGTGGGACGTGATGGGGAAAGTTGACAATTTCAAAATTAAAATCGTCCCTTTTATCAGATATTTTCGTTTCTAGATTATTATTCACAATTGTTAAATTAAAATCCAAAAATGAGGCTTCTAAATCTGAAGTATTAGCCTTGTTAAGCTGTAACTCTTTGGGTAAAATAGTTCACCATTTCTGAAAAATATTGGTTGTCCATATTTAAAATATCATCAAGATACTTTGAGGTTCCATTAAAAGCTTTAATAATTTCAAATTGTGTCTCAGTGGACAAACTAAGCATGAAATCTCGTTCATAACAGTATAAGAATAAATCAGCAATGAGGGGGCGTAGTTGGTTCCCATCCGGATACCAATTACTTGTCTGTAAGTTTTATTGCCAAATTTTATAAATATATTATCTAGTAGATACTTTAGAGCTTCACAAACTTGATCACAACTCCATAGGTTGTATCTTTTAAATGCAGTATTAGAAAAGAATGCTCTAGTTTCATTGCAAGCCAGATAATTAACGTTTTCTCCTGCAAATATTGTATTAGTTATTTAAAGCTAAAAGTTTATCTTTAATAAGATTATGTGGTAAATTAGTATAAAGAGTAGGAAAATCATAAGTGCTTATCTTCGAACAATTGAAGAGTTTGTTCTTTAGCTTTTTGATAACATCTCCAGAGTTCTTGATAGACCAAAACAGATTAACACCCGAATTCTCATATACCTTGGAGCAATTTTTCTGTACGTGGTCTTTGATTGTAGTAAGACAAGAAGTCAAAAGTACAGAAATGTTATTTTTTATTTTTGTAGTGCATAAGGTTGAATTTGCAATGAATCGAGCTTTATATGGAGTTTTGGGAAGTTAAGGGATCCAATAAAGTGTAGAGAGCTTCATTTGACTGTCGTCAAGTGCGACATTAAAATTTATGCATTGATTTACATCACTTTTGCAGTAGTTTTCGCATCTAGTTGTGATAACTGGTACGTTTTTGTATGTTTCTGCTCATTTTGTAATACTTCTGTGTAGTAAATGCGTCATATAATAATATTATTATTAATAGAAGCTTTGTCTGCAGGAGTGAAAACAAAACTCGTGTGTACCTTGGATAAAGCTTTCTTTAAACTTCGAAGTGAAAATTTGGGTTTAGGGGGTAATAAGGAAGGATTTGGTTCATAAAATTAAGCTCGAGTTTTAATGATTTTAAATATATTCTTTTTCCATTCAGTGAGAGCGTTCTGATCTGCATTTTCTTTCCGACACCATTTTTTTTTAATATTGTCATCAATAGACTGAGTTTCTTTAGGGAGACATTTTTCAAAGTAAATTGACGAAGGAATTCTATATTTTGGACCTTTGGAAAAATATTTCTGATTCTTTTATCATTAAAAATCTTAAAATTGCCGGTTATGATATGGCTAGCTGGTTGGTAACAGTATTTAGAATTTTTACAGGTACAACTCTCTGGAACATTAAGTTCTATGTCTAAATCCGAGAAAACTCGATTGTAATTAAATATAACGTTTCAAACTGGTTTATTATATTTGCAACAGATAATAGGTGTTTCTGAATTCTTGAAATATTTCGGAACAGAGTTAACTACAGATTGGTCTCTCAAAATACTGGTAAATCAATAAACTCGATTCCTTTATTTATGAAAGATAATTTTAGAAAGTTTCGTCTGTGATCGGATTCAAAATCAATATGAGGTCTAAGAAAATGTTGTGTATAAGTTTGTATCAATGAAGCAGTGCCGTAACATTGATGTGTGCGCATATAAATATTATCAGCTTCTTCATCAGTTTGCTTCAACGAAGAAAAAGATTAAACACGATAGCATAGCATGTCTACTAGAGCGTTTTAGTATCATATGGCAATCAGCAACAGTCATTCTTTTGCGAAGTTTAGGTTTGATATTCCCATTTCGTCGGACACCATGAGAACGAGTATTGCGTCTTCTTGGGGAATAAATGTAGAATATATCAATTCTGGAATCTTCTGAAATATTTCCCTTTTGATAAATGTTATATTTTTAAACATAATGGAAAGGATGTTTGTAGAAATTTAATCCATTTAAATTCAGAGACATGTCTGAGTTTTGCCTTGAAGCCAGAAGTGCTTTAGCCCTACAAATGACACATTTGGAATGTGTTATGCCCACAACTTATTTTAAGCGGGGTAGCAGTCAGACTAATCCTGGGCTAACTTTTATCCGATACAGTTTCCTTAAGCAGGCCCCCACAAAGAACTGTTATTTCGAATGCATATTATATCCAAATGCTGTCTGTGCCACTGGTACTTATCCCCAGCGAGAACCCTACGACCTTGATAAGGTGACTGCCTTTTATTATTATTAAAGTTACAAAACCCACATTTATCTGTCATCACTTATAACAAAGCTATACAGACATGTACATGTACTTGCCACATGTGATAAAACTGACCGGTCACTTGTACATGTATATCTGTAGCATTCCTATTCACACATGTTATGCATCAATAACTTTTACATTATGAACAGTGTATAGATAAGAAGTAAGTTTAAATCAAGTACAGGTTGTTTGCCAAAATTTCATTCCTTTTTTTATTTATTTATATGATTTTAATCTTAAAATATTATTTTTCCATAAATTAACAGATTTTGCCACATTTTTCAACTATAACTCATATATTTGAAACTTCCGTAAACTGAAGACATCATAATTTTCGGAAATTAAACATTTTTTTTTTAATATATATATATATACCCTGGCCTAGCTTTAATGAAGAGACATCTTGATAAGAATAGAAACAAACAAGTTTCTGCTGTAATATGTTAAGTAACACATTGGTTCCACTTTTCTCTATTTTATATGTAATTCGAAACGATTTGGGATTGTTTAATTACTTGATAAGAAGTGTGCATTCAAAATGTAGGCTAGAAGCTTATGATAGTGTCCGAAGTCCTTTCTTGTTAGCTTTGAAAATTGAAGGAATGAATCCATCCATAATGAAGAAGCGAGGTCTGTAAGTCGAGCCCCATATTATCTGGCGTCACAAAACAATATTGTTGTGATGAGAATAGCAGAGAAGAAGGAACAAAACAAACAGGTATTTAGTGTACTAAAAGAGTATTCACAAATGTTTCCGTCAAGAAACCAGACTGTTATAAAACAATAGGTATTTGTTGCATTGTCAACAGTTAGTTTCAATTCTTATGTAAATCATTATTTCTTGAATTCAATCTTTTCCTTACCTTTGACTTTTTATTCCAAAGAATCTCTCTGTCTACTTGCCTGCTTGCCTAATCGTCTGTCCATCAGACCTCATCAATCAGTTGTGAGGCAATACGTGATGGACTTTTTTCAATCTTGGCACAGAATTAATAATGAAATGTCATAGAAGAAAGTGCTTATATTGTTTCAATTAATTCCCATCAGATTGTTTACAGAACAAATCAATTTAATCAATATTTCAAAAATAAATTGATAAATAAATTATTTTCAAACTTGACTTGAATGTGGACTGTTAAAAGCTACTTCAAATTTCAATTTCATCATTATACCCCACTAAACGAAGTTTCGGGTGGGGGAGAGGGGTTATATCGGAATGAGCTTGTCGGTCGGCCGGTCTGTTGGTTTCATGATTCTGGAAATAACTTATGAAATGCTTGACAGATTTAAATTATTATTATATTATAAAATACAGGTCAAGTTCAACTTTGAGGTCAATAGTCAAAGGTCAAGGTCACGATGAAGAAGAAACAGCTTCAGCAAACAACAACTGTATGTTTAATGTTCAGTGCTGAACGATATACTTTAAAAATTACATAAAAGAAAGCCTGTGTCTTTTTATGCTCATTACGTGAGGAAAATAATCCCCGGGGTATATAAAGCACATATAGAAGAAACCAGATATACACTTCGAGCCTAGTACGGGGGCACAGACGTGACATTTAAGTTTTTTTACTAATACGCGCACATGTACTTCTTAATACGTGCGCGTATTAATATAAAAAGCATCTGCGTATATATAAGCATAAGACACATCTGCGCACGTATTAAGTAATATGTGCGCACGTAATAGATGGAAAGCGCGTACGCGATAGTAAGCCAATCACCAGTACTGTACTTGCGAGATTATTTGAACTGGGTGCAATTTTGAATAGGAGAACAACTGCATGGCAACAGAGATGCATTGGTGATAAATTAATTATTTCTGCAAGAACCTTTCACAATATTTAAGCAGGTAAGAATTTAAATTTTTATTTATAGCTAAATGAATTGTTTAAAATGCAGGAAACAACTGACAAATTGTTTTCCATGCGTTTCCACTACCCTTGTAGGCAAGCCTATATGGGGCCCATTTGGGCTATATCTTTGCTTGATCATTACCGAACATGTCCAAATTTTACAAAAGTATTTTTTTAAACTTTAATGAATTTTTTTTTTTAGTTCTAGAGAAATATTTCTCTCAGAAGGTTACTATCTTTTTAATTATTTAAATTTGTCATTTATTTTCTTGATATCATGATATTTTGTAAATAGATATAATTTTTATGGACATGTACTCAGACTGAAATTACTTTTTGCACTTTACAGAATGCCTTTACGGAGAAACTGCGACGTAAGCTCTTTGAGGTGCAATATATTTAGAGAATAAAACAGAGTCCATCGTGCTCCCAAAACAACTACATGAGCAGCTACCAATGTAATGGAGCCTGTTGACAATATCAATAAAAAATATGTCCCATATTGGCTCAGAGGGGTTCAATGTTGAACCAATGCATGACCTATATAGGTCCAATGTGATTTTAAAATTATTGGTCCCATACCAAGCCCAGAAGTTCCCCATGTTTGACCAATGTCATGGCTGATATAGGTACCATTCCCATATCTCATGTTGGACCCAGGTCCATATTAGTCCCGTATGACTCACAGTTGCATTCTCCGTCATTGGCACACTAAGGTGTTCCCTATTTGAGACCAATGTAGAAATCAACATGGGCCTAACATGGGTCCCATATCTTCTGTCAGCTTGGATGCTTATTTCCAGACTTTTACTTATAAATAGTTTGCACTGGCCACATTTTTAAAAAAAGTATTTTTTGGATTACTGTTATATCAAATATTTCTTGTATAGAATAAAAGTTTGTATTTCAAAAGTATTAGTTTTGTTCTACACAACAGTGGCACCTGCTATCTATAATGTATCCCATTGTACAAAAGCTGACTGAAAATTAAAAATGAAATTAGATTTATATATATATATATAATAATGCAACTAAAATAATTGGTTGCAAACAACTTGTTGTGCAACTGCAAATATAACGTATTAGATGAAACCGTAATAACGTTTCTATTTTCTATTGAAATTTCAGTATGCTTTTTAAAACTTATTTCTCTGAGTAGCCCAGTATTTCAATAGTATGTAACTGTTACGTGCAAAATGATTATTTTGAAGCTCTTTAAAAATCCAGCATTGTATAAAGGTAAACATGTATTGGATGCAGCTATGAAACGTCACAAAAATTCCGTATAAATATGCATTAATTATCTTGTGCATTATTTGCTCTTTATATGAAAATGTAAATTCCCGTAATATAATAAGATACAGGGAAACGAGGTGAAATACCTTATTTACTGGTCATCAGTTTTCCAAATTCTTTCACTTCTTATCTTCTTCTTTAAATTGCATAAGTTACTTAAAAGAGAGTGCCAAATTTATTGCGTATTTGACGATTAGAATTGTAAATAAAGACCCTTTAACACAGCATCAAATTTAAGATTTACAATGTATTTCATGTGCATGTAATGATTTAGTTGTAACAAACGTCATTGGTTAATAATCTGACCAGTGGATTTTTCGTCTCTATGAACATAGCATAAAACACAGTAATTAAGTGTACTTCATTACGTTTGTTTCTCGGCATCATTACACTATAGGCAATTTTAGCGACAACAATGTGTAAGGACAAAAATGAAAATTTTGCTGCTTAAGGTAGTTCTGCATGTTTGGATCGAAATTATTTCTACAATGTAGAATTTGATTAAACTTTGATTTTTAAAAATTTCAGAATCTACCTAGAAAATTTAGCAAATAAAAAAGATAGGGTCGTGTGCTTGATTTTTTGCTAGACTGATTTGAAAAATATGGCCCTCACGCAATATTTTATAATGGGAGTCTATGGGAAAATCATAACTTTCATAATATTTTCGCGAATAGAAATTTTTCTACAATGTAGATTTTGATGAAACTTCTCACAGTTGTAAATAAAGACATGGACTATAATTTGGTGAAATAAAATCTATAGGTCCGTGTGCTTATTTTTGAGATATTTGACCATGATTAAAGTAAATCGGACATTTCACGCTAATTTTAAGACATTATTTTGAATTATTTCACGTGTGATATATTTTAATATCATATTTTGACTTTAGAAATATAGCAACAATGTCATTGTAATAAATTTACTCACATGTTGCGATTAATTTATAAAATGATTTTCAATTCCGTACGCCGAATCCAGTCTTTATTCTACATTTTCCGGAAAAATGACGTTACGCCATCACTTCCGGTTTATCAAACGTGCAGAACTACCTTAATATAACTATCGCTAAACACTTCTAGATGTCTCCAATCTGAGCTGGAAGGAGGGAAAACTTCCATAGGTCTGGAGGGAGGCGATCATGGCACCTAATACGTGGAAAGGACAAAAAGAAAGTAGCCAGCTATTGCCCTATTAGCCTCACCAGCACAGCGGGAAGACCATGGAAAGCATCATAAACCAACGCATGAAGTGGTACTTGGAAGCTAACAATATCTTGGCCCACTAACAGGCTTGCTTCAGGTAATTCCAAGAAATAGAAAATGCCTTTCAGGCGAGAAAGGTTACTCTAGTGACATGGGTAGACCTTCAGAGAGCATTTGACAAGGTATTGGTGGATGGTCTTCTGGTAAAACTACTGAGGAATGGTGTTGGAGGCACCATGTACAGATGGATGAAGTCCTATCTTTTCAACCGAAGGGCTAGAGTGAACCTTGATGGAACCTCTAGTCATAAGTTTCTGAAGAGACCTGGAGTTTCCCAAGGAGGAATACTCTCTCCTACTCTCTTTCTTCCCTTCATCAATGATCTGGTGGCTGAACTTCCAAGAGGAGTCAAACCTGCTCTCTACGCGGATGATTTGGTGTTTTGGTGCTCAGAGGAATATGCAACAACTGCTAACCACAGGACGCAAGAAGACACAGACAGGCTTTCAGCCTGGGCAGAAGAATGGTGTGTTCATGTCAACACTGAGAAGTCCTGCACGATCCTGTTTTCCCTGTCACCAAAGCAGACAGATGCTGGTTATATTAGGATTTGTGACACCCCACTTGCAGAAGTGGAGGAGGCAACATATCTGGGAATAACGCTCGACAGGCGCCTTACATGGAAGGCACATCTAACCAATGCAGAAAGTAAGGCACGAATAAAGCTTCCCATTCTGCGGAAACTTGCTGGTACAAACTGGGGAGCACACGAAAACATACTCAAGACAGTATACCTTGGGACCATCAGACCCATACTAGAGTATGGCTCCTCAGCTTGGATAACAGCAGCCAAGACAAATCAGCAGAGGTTAGACAAGGTGCAAAATCAGGCTCTCAGAATCATCACCGGAGCACTGAAATCAACACCCATTAAGGCCATGGAAGACGCTACTGCCATCCCTCAACTTGCCAAGAGAAGTCAGTCCAAAACTCTGGTACAAACCAACAAATACTTATACCTGCCAGATCATCCCATGAAAGCCAAACTTGAAGGGCTTACAAAACAATCGTTTAAAAACAGGCAGCTTTGCACATAAAGCAAAGAAGCTCAACAAAACTATTGCAGAGCATCTTGGACAACCCACTACTCTCTTCACTGTTCAAAATCTACCAGAACCATGGAAACATGACCAATCCAACCTGTCGATACATACCAATGTTCCTGGTCTTCTCCCTGGTACTTCAGATGAAATGACCAAGCTATCCTTTACACAGGCCATGATCCATGACACATATCCGTCAGAGACATGGATACATGTGTACACTGACGGCTTAGCCTCAGCTGCAATAAAAGACGGAGGAGCTGGTATTTTCATACTGTACATCTCGGGAAGATCAGAGACAAATAGTATCCCAACCGGAAGGCACTGTACCAACTATA
Organism: Mercenaria mercenaria; assembly: GCF_021730395.1. NCBI lineage: Eukaryota > Metazoa > Mollusca > Bivalvia > Venerida > Veneridae > Mercenaria > Mercenaria mercenaria. The sequence goes on along the minus strand of NC_069375.1, from coordinate 6,550,601 downwards.
GTGCAGAGACTGAGGCCATCAAACAAGCTATTAAACTCATTGAGGAGTCTCCAGAGAGCTGCCCCAACGTGGTTATCTTCATGGATACTCTGTCAGTACTCCAAGCACTGGATAATTCCAAACAAACATCCATCTCCAGGGCACTGTTCAGTCTATGCAAAACAAGAGGTGTATCCTTACAATGGATACCTGCACACTGTGGTGTACCTGGAAATGAGAATGCAAACAGATTAGCCAAGCTTGAAGCTACAGATAACCAGCCACAAAATGTCATTACTCACGAGGAGAAGGTGAAAATGATCAAAGCACTGACAAAGCCAAGGCCAACCAAGGATGACTACCACCTACTAGACAGATGGGAACAAGTCATCATCTTTAGGCTTCGCACAGGACATAATAGGTAAAATGCCCACATGTGCACAAAGCTTAAATTGTCTCTCTCTCCGATGTGCCACTGTGGCCTGGAACAGCAAACTGCTGAGCACATTCTGCAGAGATGTCCACGTCTGGAAAACCAAAGAAAAAGTGTGTGGCCAAACAGCACCCCAATGAAAACCAAAGTGCACGACAAGAAGGAGGAGCTGAAGAAGATGGCATTTTTTATTGCTGGATCAGAGGTGACAGTGTAGGCGGTGAACGCCAAGAAGAAGAAGAAAACTATCGCTACTTTGCAAAAAAAATTATGTTCTAGCAGTAATTTTGAAAACAAAACTCAACTTGTTAAAATGAATTAACCAATAGTAGTATAATGAATCATGCAATTTCACAAGTAATGGTGTTATTAAATTGTGAAATGAGCAATATATGTATCTTTACCAAAGTTTATTAGGTTGCATTTTAGAAAACAAATCTTCAAAGAATAAAATATAAAAGACAATAAATAATTAAAAATGATCAAGTACTGCTCTTTATAATTCTTTTAGCGCACCTAAGCACAAAGAAAGTGCTCATGGTGAGCTTTTGTGACCGGCCAGTGTCCGGCGTCCGTTGTCGTGCGTCGTCCGTCAACATTTGCCTCGTTAACATTCTAGAGGCCACAGTTGTAATCCAATTTTCATGGAACTTGGTCGGAATGTTTATATTGATGATTTGTAGATCGAGTTTGAAATAGGGTCACGTTGGGTCAAAAACTAGGTCATTAGGTCAGATCGAAGGAAAAATTTGTTAACAGTTTTAGTTGGAAACCAACGATAATTGGTCAGAATTTGGCCTTGATGACCTCTAGGACATATTCAAAACTGAATCTTGTGGGGTTAAAAGCTAGGTCATTATGCCAGTTCAAAGAAAAATCTTGCTAACACTCTAGAGACCACATAGTAAGGTTGAAACTCAATAAAATTGGTCAGAATGTTTTTTGCGAGCTATTGTGATGTTTCAAAGTGAATTACTCAGGTGAGCGATCTTGGGTCATCATGATCCTATTTTTCTTCTATAGCATAATGTAGAACTTCTTCAATCTACTTCGTACGTTTTGCATGAAAAACATAGTATAATCTTTTTTCTCAGTCACTGCGATTCATCGATTTCAGCTTCGATTCAGTATCATTTTTTTTTGAATTCCAAAGCAATCTAGCCTGTCCAAGAGAAATACCACAAACTAGTTCATTGCATTTTGTCATGATGGAAGTGATAAAAAGTCTTTTTGGGGATTCATAAAAAAGAAAGTTGAGGAAATGTCAACGTCAGGGTCCAAAAAAATAAAGTGCGAACTTTGAAAAATGTCCAAGCTAGGGACTGTAAAAACTATATTTACAGGTCCTTTGGCATGAAGCACTGCTCGGCAGTAAGATAAGGATCAAGTGTTTTGTATATTTTTCTATATCGTGTTATGTTATTCAATCTCCTACAGATTTCACAGTGCCGATTCCCAGGCCAACGTATACTTATGTACTTGTCTTTATTACGAAGAAATTCAATATATCTGTTTCTGTCATTTCCAAGACTTAAGAGGTATTCTACTAAGGTGGTGATATTTAAAAAGTCTGCAGTGTTTATGTAAGTCTGCTCAGGAAGTAAAAGTTTATAGTTTGCACCACCTCTTACAACAACAATCCAACTAGAATTGTAATTCTGAAAAAACTTTTCTGAAATGTAATCAGTACAAAAAGAGTTTTCAAACGCCAAGAAGTATTTATATGTTGGAATAATATGTTCAAGTTCTTCCGAGCTCAATTTTCTTCCATCTGAACCACAGCCTCCTAGGATGTCTACAGGGAAACCTAGTCTTATCATTTCATTCACATACTGCCTTCGAGCACTAGCAACCTGGCAATGACTAACCATCCAAAGTGCGTTTCTTGTCTTTGCATTATAAACAGGAATGTAGTTTTGCACTTTATCTTCGTTTGATCGTATTAAAATGCCATAGGGATTTGGTATATCCGAATCAAGCCTGTACAGACTTGACCAGTTCATCGTGTTATGCCAGGATATTGACTTATAATCAGTATTATAATAATGTTCTGGAGGTTCGACAGTGGTAAATATCCAGGCCTGGTCTGGGTTTCGTTGTTTCATGTTTATTGGTGGATCATTTCCCATCCGCTCATTTCTTATTCCGACGTAAAAAATGAGAGCATCGGCAATCAATAGTTTGGTACTATCGTGTGATATAATGCAATTTTTGTATTCACAGTTTTTATACACAGTATCTTTCCTCGCATAATTTCGCATATAATCCGGTTCATTGTAAAATAAAATAAGTTTTCGCTCTGTCCTTGTTTTTGTTTCTATTGAAATGTCAAATATATTCTTTGTGAAATACAACACATTGATTGAGCCGTTTTGCTTTTCTGTTGGCGGAACGATTTTATCTTGCATTGAAAAGTCTTGAAAATTCCAATTGAACTTCTGCAGCAACACCTTCCTCAAACACAGAGCCAAACAGAGGCAAACGAAAAGGAAATAGATAATAATGACACGAGCAAGGAATTTCATTATGCTATTGCTGTTTAATGACTTATATAAATACTAATATAAATGCAGTTACTATTTCCGCACTTAATACTGATTGCGTTAATCAGTTGTAAGACATTTTGAATATGTACACTTAATTATAATATTTTACTTAGACGGCACTTTTTAGAGGATTTTATAACTGTCAGCGCAAAACTGTACACAGAAATCTTAGTGTTCGTCGATAAATACTATTTTTCTCTGTCATAATACACGGGAAAATCAATCTTTCATTCGGAGATTACGTTGTGGTTGATTGAAAGTCACTTCCTTGAAGGATCGGAATTCGGAACTGAATCCATGCCATGTCTATTTGCCGTTGAGGTTGTCTAGTTTAACAGTCACACAGTTCAATTCAGATTTAAAAGTTTGAATAGATATTAGGAATGTAAATATATCTATGCATAAAGACTAAGTGCAATGAATCAAATCAGTATTCATGGACATCGATATACAAAGTCATGGGTGAAAGTTTAGCGTTTGTTAGCAAAGGAGGCTGTATAACAGGGTAACGGGACTGTATCGAAACGAATTAGGGCAGAAACTGCATTGTGCTTTCGCACATCAAATCTTGCGATTTACATATATGCATTTGTATGATGGCATATTTCTGCATCAACTTAAGCAGATAGTTTTCGCGAAAATTCGTATAGTTATCGTGAAGATTTAAAAACATTTCATGAAAAGAAACTCTTGTTCTAAGTAAGAAAACTAAACGTTTGTTTCAACTACTGCAAACGATAAATATGGAAGCCACAAAGGGACTCCAGATGTGAGAAAATGTTTCCACATGTCGACAAAATTAAAGCGATATAACTAAATCCTTTTGGCATTCTCGCCTTAAATGTTTCGAATTTGTGTAACAAACTAAGTATTTTGCCCTCAGTTTTCCTGAAAGATAGAAACATTGCACATTTCGAATACTTCTTTGTCGAAAACATTTTGTAAACCGTCTCTTGAAAAAACTTTTTGTGCAATGCTTATAAAATTTTCCAATTCACGTCTAGATATACTCGCAATGATGCCGATTTCTTAACTTCGCAACCTACGTTTTTTTTTCGCAAAGACACAAGCACAGTTTGCATTTCGTATATTTTTGGTCAACATATTAGATTGTAACTGGCAACTCGAAATAATAAATGCAAGAAACTGTTGCACACGCACGAAACCGCTGACGTGGAATGTTAAAAAGGTAAGGGCTCCGAATTTTATACTGTTATTTTATTGTGTTTTATGTACTGTAAATAGTATGATACCATAATATTCACTTATAAAACCATATTTGTCAATTTCTGAAATGTGATACATTGATTTTTTATTGACTCAGTTTTTGATGAGAGTATTTCCATCTATTACACATCTATCCCTATGTGTCACCAACGTTCAACCTGATTAAAGAAACCGTGATATCCTTGTGCTCAGGTTTTTCTCTGCACGTGGTCAGGTTATTCTGTCTACCGAAACTGTCTTCATGCAGGGAAAGCCCTGACCAGGCCGTCTCTTATTTAAATCAAGTTGGCATATTCTACGGAAATTAGAATATTAACAAGATGGCATTTAAATAACAAAATATCTAAGATTTGTCATTTTTCAAGATTATGGTATACATGACCTATGCTAATGTATTCTGCGGGGCGTCGCACAGGTGAATTCATAACCTTCAGTGACAGTTCTAATTTTTCTAAGGTGTGTTTGGTTTTCTAAGATAGTTATAAGCTAGACAGGTTTTCAAAGTTTCCCTTTTTGGTACTTCAGGAAACAGCCACACCTTCTCAGAGCCAGTTTGCCAATATTGGTCCTACCGCTAATCAGATATCACAGTTTTAGTGTTGGCACGCCTACTGTAAGTGATCATAGATACAGTTTTTAAGTTAAACTTTAGTATAAAAATGTAGTTATGTTATAACCATCGTGTCATTTTATATCCGTGAACCTTAACATTGGCTATAGTTTTGTTCCAATGCAATTTCAAAATTTACAAATCCTTTCTTTAAGAGTAAAATGAAATGAAAAGAATTTATCTTGCACACTACTGCTTCAATTATTAAATCAGAAATGATTGTCATTGAGTGATCATTATGATATCTTGAAGAAAGCAAACATTTGAAATGTAAGACCATATAACATATACCATATAAGATCCTGCCCGTCGTATGGGTGATGAAAAACACAGAGCGTATGTGAATTGAAATATGGGCATTTATTCACATGCCGTAAACAACTATGGTATTCATGGCTAATTAATTGTTGACAATGAACACATAGCTGCGCGCAATAAAACCGCCAAAAGGAACCTGTACTAACATGGTTATGCTAAAAACATTTCTTCAGTGTTTCAGGTTCAGTGGAAGCTTTCAAGCAATAAATGCCCTGTATGCAAGGACATATTTAAAGATTCAGTAACTTCCTATGCGGACCCATGTGGGCTTCAGTTACAAGTAAACCATCATATCGTCTGTCCTTTATGCAGAGGACCATTACGAAAACTGTGCTCAGTGAATGACAACTAAAATATTAATATCAGGCTACCTACAAGTAACTTTTAAGAGCTAATTTATTACTCTGGACCATGACAGTCCCTCTTAGCTCACGGAGTGACAGGGTGAGCTTTTGTGATCGCCCTTCGTCCGTCCGTCCGTTCTCAATTTCCTTGTGAACACGATAGAGACCACATTTTGTGTTTGATTTTAATCAAACTTGCACACAACTTGTATGGACATCGTATCTCGGTTTCTTTTGAAAACTGGTCAGATCCAATCATGCTCTATTTTATTATCACAGCAGCGTTCTTTGTGCCGTGTGGTGGCCGTAAAAAGTCTCCCCGTACACTCAGTCAAGGCTGTTATATTTCGACCTTCTCAGATCGTTCAGCACGACGTTTATGTCGTGTTATTGGTACTGTTTAGTTTCTCAACATGACCATTTCGGCCTGGGTGATTCCAATACTCCCGCTTTCATAGCCTTGGGTATTGTTTAATCACCACTCGTGGATATGGTGCCTGCTTTTTAATTTTGTCTTTTGACAGTCCCTGTGATACGCAGGCTCCATAACCTCAGATCCTCTTCCTAAATTCCAGTTTGTTTAGTTCTGCCCATTGTTTTCTCGTTTAGGGCAAACCCTTTACTTTATCTGGGGACCAAACCCCGCTCTTCATGGAATTACACGCCTCAACACGTGTATCATTGAAGGTTACATGTTCACCGCCGTTTGAATACATCTGAGGATGTCTCTAAATTGCTTTTTGTACTTTAAGCATGTGTAAATGTTGAGTTCTGCTCAACCCGGGGCTAGAGAGCGTGGACGGTAGCATGCATTTCCACTACAGTCCATGAACAGGCTCAATCAAACCGAGCCTGCAACATTTTTGTTTTTGTCGTGTTAAGCGACCTGTGAAGTTTCCACTTTTCTCTATTACAGATTTATGGTCACTTAAAGGGCCATAATTTGCCATTTTTGGATCGTGAACATGATAGAGACCACATTTTGCAATCAACTTTAAAAAAAACTTGCACACAACTTGTACTGGCATAATATCTCGGTTCCTTTCGAAAACTGGCAAGATCCCGTCATGGGCTCTAGAGTTGTTGCCCCTTAAAGGGCTAAAATTTGCTATATTTTGACTTGTGAACATGATAGATACAACATTTTGTAATCAACGTTAATCAAACTTGCACACAACTTGTATTGGCATAATATCTGGGTTCCTTTCGAAAACTGGCCAGATCCCATCATATGCTGCAGAGTTATGGCCCCTTTAAGGGCCAAAATTTGCAATTTTTAGCTTGTGAACACGATAGAGACAGCATTTTGCAATCAACTTTAATCAAACTTGAAAACAACTTGTATTGGCAAAATGTCTAGGTTCCTTTCGAAAACTTGCCAGATCCCTTTTTGGGTTCCAGAGTTATGGGCCCTTAAAGGTCCAAAATTTGCTATTACGGCTTTTGCAGCCATATATAGACTTAATTTATGGTTTGATCTGATACAAACTTTTAAAATATCTTCAACAACAATAAATTTTGGATTACATGATGAATGTGTCAGAACTAATCATAGATTCCGGAGTCATTTTATATATGATTACCTCTCCTGATTTTAATCAAAATGGATCTATAAATATAAAAATTGATAATTTTTTACAATGTAGAATTAAATGAAACTTCTAACAGATGTAAATTAACATATGGCCTATAATGTGGTGAAATAAAATGTATAGGTCCGTGTGTTTAATTTTGAGATATTTGACCATTATTAAAGTGAATCGTACTTTTAACGCTGATTTTAAGACATCATTTTGAATCTTTAACGTGTCAGATGTTTTAATATCATATTTTAACTTTAGAAAAACAGTAACAGTGCAATTGTAATAAATTTCCTCTTAATTCATAAAATGATTTTCATTTCCGTACACTGAATCCAGGCTTTATTCCACGTTTATCCGGATAAATTACGTTATGCCAGCACTTCCGGTTTATCAAACGTGCAGAACTACCTTAATGTTTCAGGTTTATCTTCTTAGAATTAATGTTCTGGTTTTTGTCCAAAGTTGATAATTTATATATTTTATTAACCATTACAATATTGTAAGTTTAGCTGGAAGGAATTAAGATGTTTTTGATCACTTTCATATTAATGCTGGAATTCCTTTGTCTTATCGGGTACTGTTGAACTATCCTTTGGGTGCCTTGTTCAAGCATAAGATGTCTGTTTCAATTACTTAGCTCTTAGACCCTGTCATGACACTTGCTTTTTCGTGACAATGTTTACAGATATCACTATGTCGTATATAGTATCGAATTTAATAAAATGTGTTATAGTTCTGGATTTTAAATATAAAGAAAACAGTTGTGAAGGAGATTAGAAGATAAGGCTTTCTACGCTTGTTATTTTTTATCCTTAAATCATCAGAAGATTCTTTTTACCTGGTATGACAATGGCGCGTGATTTGAGCATTAAAGATAATTTGATGTCATCTGTTGGTTCAAAGGTTTCACCACAAAGTGACGTACTTTCTTTTTGGTATAAAATGTTAGGTAAACTTTATTTATTTATTTGTTTTGTTTTTCTTTCTTTTTTTCTTTTATCTTATTTTTTTTTTCATTGTTTAAGTTTTAGACTTTTTGTAATTGTACAACTGCAGTTAGCAGTATTGAATGTTTCTTTTATTGCAAATAAATATATTGTTCCAGTAGTTGCGTTCTTATACCTTCTCCCAGTTAGTGTAATGAAGATGGAATTGGTTGAGCAAGGCAGCTTAAGACAGAGCAATTGCAGCGTAAGAGGAAATTATCTACAATGTTAATAACAGAAGCTGAGTTTTATGCTTCATAAAATCAAATATTTTACTAATAATTTCAAAAATCAATGAAAATATCTTTGAAGAAGCAAAGATGAAGGCAGGTGCCACAGAAGTTGAAGTAAATAATCTCAACGAAGGGTTAGCAAAATCTACCTGTATATGACTTAAAAGGGAAAATGCACTTGTCCGTTCGGGCAATCACCTGGAAGGGGCAAATGCCACCTCCCACATTGCCCTTAAATTTGTAATTTTAATGCAAATGAAATCCAGATTTCACCCAAAAAAGTGCTTCAAATGATATTTACATACAATTATGTATTATCTAGTTACTAATTGCTAGACTAAGTACTGATTGAACAATTTCTTATTGGCATATGCCTATTGGTAGTTACCAACTTGCTAGTTGCCAAGTTGTACCTGTGTGATGTTTTGAATCCTTGTTTTGTCAGTATAGAAATGGATATTGTAAGTAGCAACTGGCAAAAAGCAACTCCAAATGGCAAGTAGCAACTAGCAAATAGCAACTGCCAAGTAGCAATTTGCAATTCGCAGTAAGCAACTGGCAAGTTGTAATTCCCATGTAGAAACTTGCATGTAACAATTGGCAAGTAACTACTAGCATAAGTTATCTGGCAAATGTCATTCAACCAAAAATCTTTTTACCATCTTTGATAAGATATTATAGAATGCCGGTCACGACATGCCAGTTGCTACTTGCCAAGTTGCTGAAACTGAAACTGTTTTATTTGATTAAACGCCTATTTTTACGTAAAACTGTTTAATGCCGTTTTTCAAATACATGATAAATACGTCTAAAAATTGATACATTTTAAATGACATATGAAATAAATGAGCATAAATATCATTGTGAATAAACTATTTAGTAAGCATTAAAACAGATCAGGCATCAGATAAGACCTATAAAATATTAATTAGAATATTAAGATGCAGTAAGATAGCTGTTTTGTTATTAAGTAAGTAGAGGTGGATTATTGTAACATGTCCATAAGTTATTACAAACAACTGTATTTTTCTATTTGTGATGACATAGTTTATATTCAAATGTATTTACATAAACAATCCAGTTCATGTTACTTCAATATTTTAAAAATCACAGTCACAGTCCCTAAAAGAGTGCAAAGTAATTTACAAAATAATGAGTTTTCAACTTCTTTTTGAAAACATCTATTGTGTCTGAGTTCCTTATTTCGAGAGGCAATTCATTCCAGAGTTTAGGTCCAACAGTACCAACACTTCTGTCGCTGAACGTTTATCGCTTATTGAAAGGAACAACAAAACATCCAGAAACGGAATTTGAAGAACGCAAGTTCCTTGTTTGTGTTTGTTTTATGATAAGTTCTGAAAGATATTCTGGAGAGTTTCCAACTTAACAATTATACATATAGTTGAGAATTTTGAATGTGATTCTGGCTTTGATGGGTAGCCAGTGAAGGTCATAGAGCGCTTGCTTGGAACTGTCATATTTTCTTCGATTGAAGACAAGTTTTGCACACATGTTCTGAATTCATTGCATTTTGTTTACCTCGCTTTGAGCAATACCATTTAGAATGACATTACAATTATCTAAATGGGATATCACCAAAGACAGCACAAGGGTTTTGGTAGTCTCTTTGGTAAGATATTTCCGGATACATTTTATTCTGAAGTAGATGAGCATTGCTGTTTTACATGTTCTTTTGGATTCAAGTTTTCATCCAGATATACACCTAGCTAGATATCGAATAAAGCTCACTGATTTCACTTCATCACCTACAATGTACATTTTGTCAGTTGCACACTTAAGAGAGCTATTGCCTACTACCAAACATGATGAACTCGGTTTTGGAAGTGTTCATTTTGAGCTTATTTTCATTCATCCAGTTGTTGATTGTTTTACCACATGGTTCAAGTTCTTGTATTGCCTGGGATTCTACTGTTGGAGACGATGGTTTGAAACGTTTTTAAGCAGTGTGGTCATCCGCAAAGCCGTAAACTGAAATCGATGGCGGAAAAAAGTGTCCCCGCATATGTCAAATAGAGCCATGGTCCTAAGCAGCTCCTTTGCGGAACGCTACAATTTAATTGGCGTGGAAAGGACATGGCTGAATTGATTCTTACACGGCAACTTCTGGGATGCAGACAGGAATCGACCCAGCTCAGTGCTGTTCCACGAACGTCATACTGCTTGTTTAACTCATCAACAAAAATGAGTTGCTAGTTGCAACTTGCTAGTTGACACTTGCCTTTGCTAGTTCCTACTTGCCAGTCCAATAAGGAAAAAGTGCTTTTGAAATATTTATTTTGAGTATATAACTCATAGAAAATGAAAATATCTGAAAGTTTGTGACAAAAATGACAACATCTGTTCGTCCGTACGTACGTAATTTAAGATGAAAGCTATATTTCCGTACGGAAAAAGTCCGTGATTTTCATTAACAACTAGTTAATATATGAACCAGTATGCATATTTTCACTAAACAAAAATGATACATTTTAAGACGGTCCCCCGACGAAACCGTTGGCGTTATATACAAATTACTGTTAAGACAATGTTAAAATTTAATTTATAAAAGTTATTTCATTAAAATATCTTATGTTTGGAACATTATACAATTATTTGAAGTTAATGAAAATCACGGAATATTTTCCGTACGGAAATGTACAGAAATACAGCTTTTATCTTAAATTACGTACAAACGGACGAAAAGATGTTATATGTTTTTCTCACAGACTTTCATAATTAGTCAATTTCTATCAAAACAAGTTTTCATTTGCAGTTATTTACCCGAATAAATATTTTAAAAGCACCTTTTCCTTATTGGACCGGCAACTAGCTACTGGCAAGTAGCAACTAGCAAGTGACATATCATAACCGGCATTCCATACTTATCGTATAAAAACATTTCGAATATGTTTATACCTTTTCTGCTAGACGGGTAAATTTAAAAGAAGTCAAAAACGTAAGTTAGTCAATTGTTAAAAAAACGTATATTTATAAAGATATGAAGGATAGATAAGCACCATTATACGAGTTTGAGCAAGAATACGCAATAATAGGTAAACAACAGAGACATACTCTGTACATACATAATGTTACACATTACTAAACCCTGTATACTTTAATCCAGTTAATACACATTTTAACAATACAGTCTGCAATAAAAGTTCTTCGGATAGTTTATAACACACTTTTACTTGGTATTGCCTACCAAAAAGATATAAGCATATTCCCTCTCAAACACGGGATTCCTACTGTGGCAGCCGGGATTACTACTTTGTTGGGCCTAGGACCCTAAAACTTAGTACAGTGGTAATTCGTGACCAGTAGATGATCCTTGGGGTGGGGCAAAGGTTAAGACCACCGTGACCTTAATTACCATAAAACCGTATAACGGGCAACTCTTGGGTCTACAACCTTCAGACTTTGTAGGGAAGATGGTTTTGAATAGTAGATGACCTCGTTGTCAAAGGTCCTGGTCATGATCATCTTGACCTTTGGTATGGTATTCATGTAAGCGATAAAGGGCCCTCTTGTTGTTGATTTGTCATTGTTACAATATGAAATTACACAAAAGTGTAAAATAATTAAAACGACAGTTCAGACTTATCATGTGTATATAAGCACAAATGATAAGTGCAAATAAATACATCATTTTATTACAAATGCAAAACAGCAGTAGCAATAAACCGATACACCAGCAACGTGCATAAAAGATGGTATTTATAAGCTGTAATGCAGTGTAATATAACATGACACATTTACTGATTTACAAGTAGCATACTTGAAAGAAGCAATAAAGACACCTGTAAGTTAGCATTGTTACATTAAAATGAAATAAACAAAGATACATTTCTCAGGTTGCATGTACTGGCGGATATCCCCTTCCATACGCATATGCCTTGTAATGAATCTTTGCCGTACAATTTCACATTTTTATTATCAATTTTAAAACCAATTTTTCAGAATGATTTGTGCTGTTAATTGTATATACGATTATAAAATGAGCCATTACAGTTTTAGTATATTCTTGTATTAGGTTCCAGTTCTTAGCATGTCAGTATGCAAAACAAAAAGGGAAGAATAATGTTCAATCTTCACACTGTGCTAAATATCAAAACATGTGTTACGTAAATTTTATGTCGGTTTTATCCTGTTTCTTCAAATGAATATTTATGCATACTTATAATGCTTACACAAGTAATAAACCACAAAATTATTGTCTAACATTTACATGTATGTCATACGCATATAGGGTAACACATAATATGAAAACTGAGCTGAAACAATATATATACATGTAATGTCAAAATTAAGAAAGGTGTAAAAGGATGTGTACAATATTTTAAAAATATTCAATGATAAAGTGTCATAGTGTCGTAGAAGGTTATAAATGTCTAAATCTAACAGAATTTTCGAAGAAGCAAAGATCAAGGCAGGTGCCACAGAAGTTGAAGTAAATAATCTCAACAAAGGGGTTAGCAAAATCTACCTGTATATGACTTAAAAGGAAAAATGCACTTGTCCGTTCGGGCTACCACCTGAAAGGGGCAAATGCCACCTCCCACTTTACCCTTAAATTTGTAATTTTAAAGCAACTGAACTCCAGTTTTTACCCCAAAGAAGTCCTCCAATGATATTTACATAAAAAAATATGAATCATCTATAATGATTTTATCATGATAGTGTGCAACGGTGTCAAGTTTACATGAAAAGCTACATACTGTGCTTTAACCCGTTACTAACGGTGTAAAAATCACACTGAAAAAATCGCCCAATTTAACACATTAGAGGAAGTTTACATATTACCTATTTGATTTTAAGAAGTATCATAGAAATTATAGAATCTGGTGTTAATTCGCCTTAACCACAAATTTGACCGATTTTAAAACGGGACCCTTAAGCCTCTCTTACCACCCGGGCAAAGAGCTGTGTATTATGGAATACGATTGGGCACATGTCATTTGCCTATTGCTAGTAACTAATTGCTAGACTAAGTACTGATTGGCATATGCCAATTGCTAGTTACCAGATTTCTGGTGGCCAAGCTGTACCCGTGAGACTTTTGTATCCTTGTTTTGTTAGTATAGAAATGGATATTGTAAGTAGCAACTGGCAAAAGGCAACTCCAACTGGCAAATAGCAACTAGAAAATAGCAACTGCCAAGTAGCAATTTGCAATTCGCAAGTAGCAACTGGCAAGTAGTAATTCCCAAGTAGAAACTTGCGTGTAACAATTGGCAAGTAGCAACTAGCAAAAGTAATCTGGCAAATGGCATTCAACCAAAAATCTTTTTACCATCTTTGATAATATACATACTATAGAATGCGGTCACGACATGTCAGTTGCTAGTTCCTACTTGCCAGTTGCTAGTTGCCACTTGCTAATTGCCACTTGCTACTCGCTAGTTCCTACTTATCAGTCCAATAAGGAAAATGTGCTTTTAAAATATATGTTTTGAGTAAATAACCAGGCGCGTAGCTACCTGCACGCCAGGACGCCCGTGAATCCACATAATGTTGCAAAATGTTTACATCTTCTTTATCCTATCTTGACTGGATGTGTTCCAAATCGTACATATTGTACTATATATGATATAAGGGGCCTTAATTCAAAACCCGGTTGTTAGTTACAGACTATGTCTGGGTATTGGTGGTGGTATTATTGTTTTGTTTTTGTTCCAAATTTTAATAGGTGTTACAAAAATGATTACTGTTTATTATTAATTTATGAATGCATCCACAAGGATACCCGTGGTTTCCCACAAAACATCCAAGGTGACAACTGCTATGCCATGGACTGTCTATAGTCTTCTTTTAATTACAGTAACTAAAAAGCAGTAAGAGAAAAATTATGTACAAACATTTTTTTCAAATTTATAAAATTAACACGCTCCGATCGATAAGTACAAGGCAGCTTATGTAATTTAATAGATTTTATTTTGTATCTTCTGACCGAAATTCTGAATTTTATGCCGGTAGTATTTTGCATTTATTTACGATAAAAACGAAATATAAAGGACATGAAAATTGAAACGATGACGTTGTATGAAATATTACGGGTATATTTTATAAAAATTGGTTGTTTCTATACATTTTTGCTTAACATTCTACCATTATCTTTTCAAAATTCTATATCATCCAATTCGAGCTATGTTTATTTTCTAGCGGTGCTGGAAGTATCAGGTGATAATATCAAATAACGAATGCACTACGCGCGTTTATTATTATTGTGTGTGTGTGTGTGTGTGTGTGTGTGTGTGTGTGTGTGTGCGTTACGCCTATATTTCGCGGTGCTTTGTTGAACTAAAAAATACCTGTTTCGTTGTACTTTACTTACCGTCTTCCTGACGTCGTCTAGTTTTGTACTGTACATCATCACTACTGAGCATTCCTATGATGGCCTCTTTCATATACCTTGTGTCCCTGACCGTACGTGCCACCATAGCTCACTAACACATACATCAACAAATGCTGGCCTTACTTGTAATAATAATTTTGCAATGCTCTTAATTGTATCTGTTATGAAGTTATTTTAGCCAATTTCTATTAGTTTCATTTAGATTAAAGTTAATACTGTTAAAAATTTGTTAAAACTAAGTAGAATTCGACAAAATTGGTAATATTTGATAAAATCAGAGCCAGCCTTTGCCCGTAAAACGAAAAACACAGATTTCTATTTTCTTATTTATGCCAAAATGTCTATAAAGTTCTGTGCTACAAATATAATTAAAATGATTTAGTGAAAACCGGTGACCATCTTTACCGAAATGTAAAATGAATGCAAGGATTTGTCTCCAAATGTTTAATATTATGCTCTAAAAAAACCTGTATATGACTTAAAATTTGTTTATGTATGGTTTCTTCAATTACAATGACATATAAATTTCAACGATAAGGACCTAAGCGGTCCCAATACCCCTCGCCTATTTGGTGAATCCACATCATTTAGGCCTTCCCTCGCGCCTGATAACTGATAGAAAATAACAATATCTGAAAGTCTGTGACAAAAGAGACAACATCTGTTCATCCGTACGTACGTAATTTAAGATAAAAGCTGTATTTCCGTGCATTTGCGTACGGAAAAAGTCCGTGTTTTTCATTAGCTACTATTAAATATTTGAAGCAGTATGCATATTTTCACTAAAACACATTTTAAGACGGTTCCCTGACGAAATCGTCGGTGTTACATACAAATTTCTGTTTAGACAATGTTTAGATTTAATTAATAAAAGTTATTTCATTAAAATATATCTTGTGATTGGAACATTCTACAATTATTTGAAGTTAATGAAAAACACGGACAATTTCCGTACGGAAATGTACAGAAATACAGTTTTTATCCTAAATTACGCACAAACGGACAAAAAGATGTTAAAAGAAGTTTTTCTCACAGACTTTCAGATATTGTCAATTTCTATGAAAACAAGTTTTTATTTGCAGTAATTTACCCGAATAAATATTTGATGAGCACTTTTTACTTATTGGACTGGAAAGTAGCAACTGGCAACTAGCAACTGGCAAGTAGCAACTAGCAACTGACATATCGTGACCGGCATTCCATACTTATCGTATAAAAACATCTTTGAATATGTCTATACCTTTTCTGCTAGATGGGTCAAATCTAAAAGAAGTGCAAAAAGTAAGTTAGTCAATTGTAAAAAGCTTTTATTTATAAAGATAAGATGGATAGAAAATCATCATTAGACGAGTTTGAACAAGAATACGCAATAATAGGTGATCAACAGAACTTTTATTGCAGACTGTATTGTCAAAATGTGTATTAACTGGATTAAAGTTTATAGGGTTAAGTAATGCGTTACATTATAAATGTTCAGATTGTTTATAATACATTTTAACTGTGTATTGCCTAGCAAAAATATATCCCCGTCCAAACACATATGCCTTGTAATGAACCTTTGCCGTACAATTTCTACTTTTTGACTATCAATTTTAAAACCGACTTTTCAGAATGATTTATATGGTTAATTTTGTGTACGAGTATAAAATGAGCCATTACGGGTTTAGTATATTCCTGTATTAGGTTCCAGGTTTTAGCTTTTACATGTCAGTATGCAAAAAAAGGGAGAATAATGTTCAGTCTTTACACTATGCTAAATATCAAAACATGTGTAAAGTAAATTTTATGTCGGTTTTATCCATTCTGTTTCTTCAAATGAACATCTATGCATACCTATGATGCTTATACGAGTAATAAACCCACAAAATTATTGTGTAAAAGAGACATTGTGTCATAGAAGGTTATAAATATCTAACTCTAACAGAATTTTCTGATAGACAAATCTTGGTTGTTCTGCTGTTCTCAGTTCTTGAAAGAAGTCCGCACTTAACGTTAACATTTCAACTAACTGCACTATTTCGACGGAGTAACCAGTGGTTAAGGTCACTGACTTCAACTTACTTGCCCCTCATTGATGCTGGTTCGAGCCCCACTCGGGGCGTTGAATTCTTCGTGTGAGGAAGCCATCCAGCCGGCTTTCGGAAGGTTGGTGGTTCTACCCAGGTCCCCGCTCGTGATGAAATAATGCAATGAGGGGCGCCTGGGGTCTTCCTCCACCATTAAAGCTGGAAAGTCGCCATATGACCTATCATGTGTCGGTGCGACGTTAAATCCAACAAAAAGAATCTATAGGAGGGTTATCTGTGTTCACCTGCGTGAGAGTTTCTAGATCTTCTTCAGAACAGTTGATTTCAAAAGAACAATCTATACCACCAATCATCAAAGACTGGTAATACAACATGTTGTGTTTGTCCGTTACACATTCAGTACTCCTTTGCGACCGAATTGTGTGTATTGTGTGTATTCTAGGACTTAATGAAACTGTCAAGATGGTTTTAAATCAGAGGCATAAAATTTCTCTTTAGAAAGCTCCACAACAGTTCAATTCCTTGAGTTATATCCTGACATGTACGCACAATCCCTAATGTGATTTGAAAAGTCTCAAAAATACAGTTTTTAATTCATTCATCAACACTGACCATTCTTGGACACGGTCAAGTTTCCCAATATACTGCGTGAAATAGAATGCCACGAAACTTTGGGAATAGTTTGATGATGCAGTCTTTAACCAAAGAATTTTTTCTGAAAAAGCCGCCAATAGCTCCGTGTATTGATATTCCAAATGACTTAAACTTATCATATACGTCAACGAGAATTATAAAGTTTGGCCCGTTGTTTACATAAATTCTACATATTTATCGTCTTGCTATTCTGTTATATACTCCACTAGAAGAAATCCTTATTGTTCTTTGATGACTTTAAAAATAACATTCGCCATACGGCTCTGTTTTCTGAATATCTTTGTCGATGTAGCTGCAAAATCGCACGAGCAATATCTCCTAGTCTGATTTCACCTCGAATACGCAGACTAGAAAGCTCCATTATTCGTTTTTTTTTTGTTCTTTGATTAATTATTAAATGATGTACGAACAATAACAGTCCAGCCATTTCTGGTATCCAAGATTAAAATAGTGTTGGACAACATCGCTAACGACCTGTCCTCATTTGGCAGCATTCTGGAGGCATGAGGAGCACTTGAAAGTAACTGCGACTAGAAGTAATTGAAACAAAACCAGAAACTAAAATGATTAAGATAAACTAGCTAATTAAATATTGTATTAAAGGTACTAGATACTAGAGAAACACACACCATTCAACCACCCCGTTCCCTCCTCCTTTCCCCGGCACCAGCCTTGAAAAACATGAATATATTATATGATTCTAGAATAGAATTAGTTTAGACTAACATGTCACAGTAGGATCATGATGCTATACTGGAAAAGATCTTGGGAGAGTGTGGTGAAATTTACCGGAACGTTTTTAGTCTGAATCCGAATCCGAATAAGGGATTGTATCCTCATCGATGTCTAATAAAGATACTTAGTTTAACTTGACAAACAACTACATAGTATGATATTTTTTCATTATATTACTTTACGGCGAAGATAAATAATGATTTTCTTACCAATGTAATACGAGCTTTATCCATTTTGCAACCCAGTCGTTATGCTTCGTTGTCCCTCTATAATTTCTTCAACAGGCGTGCATGCGTAACTATTTCTTGCATTTATTTTTTCGAGAATTGTTATGTTGACTAAGAATATACGAAATGCGAATAATGCTTCAGTCTTTGCGAATAGCTTAAATTGTCAAGATAAAAAAATGGCATGATTGCGAGTATACTTAGAATTGGATTGCAATATCTTTTAAGCATTGCACAAAAAGTTTTTTGAATAAACGGTTTACAAGAAGTTGTCGACAAAGAAGTATTCGAAATTTGCAATGTTTCTGTCTTTGCAGGAAAACTGAGGGCAAAATGCTTATATTTTGTACATTAATTCGAA
Organism: Mercenaria mercenaria; assembly: GCF_021730395.1. Lineage (NCBI taxonomy): Eukaryota > Metazoa > Mollusca > Bivalvia > Venerida > Veneridae > Mercenaria > Mercenaria mercenaria. The sequence goes on along the minus strand of NC_069375.1, from coordinate 6,531,983 downwards.
AAAATTAAGTCGAGAATACCAAAAAGATTTAGCTATATCACTTTAATTTTGTCGACATTTGAGGCTTCTGTACAAAGGGACTCCAGATGTGAGAAAATGTTTACACATGTCGACAAAATTAAAGTGATATAGCTAAATCCCTTTGGTAAAATATCGTAGCATTTTGCCCTCAGCTTTCCTGCAAAGACAGAAAGGTTGCACATTTCGAATACTTCTTTTCTTCGAAAACTTTTGTAAACCGTTTCTTGAAAAAACTTTTTGCGCAATACTTAAAAATATTGCAATTCACGTCTAAATATACTCGCAATCATGCCATTTTTTAACTTCACAACTTACGCGTTTCACAAAGACAGAAGAACAATTTGCATTTCGTATATTTTAGTCAACATATCAATTTGTAACTGGAATCTCGAAATAAAAAATGCAAGAATTTGTTACATACGCACAGAGCCGCGGACGTGTAATGTTGAAAAGGTAAGGGCTCCGAATTTTATCATATTATTTTATTGCTTATTATGCTTTTTTGATACCAAAATATTCACTAATATAACTATATTTGTCAATTTTTGAAATGTGATATATATTTATTGGCTCAAATTCTGATGAGAATATGTGTATTCCCTTCTATTTCACGCCTATTCCTTTGTTCCACCAAGGTTGATATTTTTCGGATCAACCTGATTAAACAAACAGATCCGTGTGGTCAGGTTTTTCTCTGCACGTGGACAGGTTGTCTTGTCTACCGAAACTGTCTTCTTGTAGGGAAAACCCTGACTACACCGTTTTCTTTTTTAAATCAAGTTGACATATTCTACGGAACCTAGAATATTAACGAAATGACATTTAAATAACTGAACAAAAATCTATGATTTGTCATTTTTTATTGCGGGTATTTTGCGTACAATACTGATACACATGCACTTAATCAAAATGAAAAATTAATAAAAATCATTCACACCTAATTTAAGAAAATGATGATAATGAAAAGTATAATTCATTGATGATCATGGTATTGAAACTATTATTGATGACGATGATGATTCTGTTGATGAAAATTAAATAGAAATCATGATGGAAATTAGAAAGATGATGATGTTGATGATGATGTTGTTGCTGTTGTTGTTGATGGTGATTACGGTGATGATGTTGACGATGATGATGATGATGAAAATACTAAAATGAAAATTATAATAATATTGATGATGATGACGACGACGACGACGACGACGATGGTGATGATGGTGGTTGTGGTAGTGGTGGTGGTACTGCTGCTGCAGCTGCTGCTGATGATGACGAAAATAATAATTGCTTAGCGCTATCAGTGTCTCATGCAAATCGTGGATAGGTTGTTGTAGAGCATAAACACATGTACTTAGTCAATATCCTAAATGTATTATGGTATTAATTTGATGCGTTATAATGCTTTAAAGAAAAGTTCATGTTTTTAAAAAAGGACTATTTTAATATGGTATGTCCAACCTAAAACAATGAAGCAGTCCTGTATGTTCGGGCAAAAATACACGTTTCTTAGATTGACCCATTTCCACCCCAAAGGAATGGAAATGAAGATATTTTTTGTCTGAAAGGCTTTTGAAAAATGAAAATATTGGATTTTTCTGTTCAGCTGAAAATAAACTAAAAAGTTAGATATTGCTGCAAAAAAGTAGTCATTTTTTTATTACTTACTTCTTTTATTGTGTACAAATTTTGAATTAGATGATGATTGAAATCAGTTCATGTACTTTCCCAAAATTTATTTGATTTAACGATATTTTATTGCTTATGTATACATGCATGTAGATACTTAAAATTACAACAATACAAAAGTAAACGGGTCGGGCAACAAGTTCTGTCAACATTCATTTAGTTCCAGATCACGAACGCACAGAGGCCCTTTTATTGAAATCTTAACTAGAAACTTTAAATATTGTATGCTGTCCAACCCCTTCATCCATTTTTGGAAAATCACCTTCTTTATGTAACCGCGCATAATTTAATTAGGAATAGACTGTTTCACACCATTTCGTATTTATCTGTTGTACAATATAGTTCAATGCGGAATAATTTACCACTTCTGACGTCATTATTGTTACAGTCTGGAAAATTTGGCCACCACGAATCACCACCATTGAGGCAGCCGAGCTTACAAGTACTCATGCCCAGTAAAACATCTTAACATCTTTTTTACTTTACAGGGGGTTGAATGCATAACTGTATATATCACCAAATCGCAGTATCATATTGATCATATGGTTAGCCGAATCAAATCCTATAAATATTTGGTTTCTAACTATCAAAGCGCTCGTAGCGCTTGTGTCATTTTTAAATTGATTCTTTTCATACACGTACTAACATAAATCACCTTCCATCCATACTGTACTATCAGTACTTTAATCAGATTAATCAGATTAATGGGTGTAAGGTCACTAAAACTTTAAATGGATAAAATAACATTGCTCATAATTCGATCATGACTTGACCTAGGAACTTTAAATTGCGTATGAGGGTACTTCTAATGAAGATCAGCCCACTTTTTAACCACTTTGGGATCACTACTACTATAAATTTAACATAACCCATAACTCTGTACTGGCTTGACCTAGGAACTTGAAATTTAGTTAGTGTGCACATCTAATGGAGACCTAATCCTACATTGATTTGGGGGCCAGTGGTCAATGTCACTTATTATAAATGGAAAATTTAACTTTGCATATAACTTAGTATGTGGTTACCTCATATGGAGAACATCCTCTGTTACTAATATGCTTTTAGACGAATAGTAGTTACATACTACAAATAGTTTCTTTTACATAGCCCAAAGCTCGGTACTGGCTTGACCTAGGAACTAAATATTCAAATCATTCATGTGTGATTGGTATCAAACCTCATAAAGTATCAACATTCCCATCTCTCCCCAGCTGTGAAAGGCACTACGGGTATTATCCAGATCCAGATGTCAGTTGTGTATGCCAATGAAAAAAATTATGGTTCATCAAAAGTACATAATCTATGTACGTGTCGTGTGGGGCGTCACACAGATGTATTCATAACCTTCAGTGACAGTTCTAGAGTTTGCTAAGGTGTTTTTGGTTATCTTATATAGCTATTAGCTAGATAGGTTTTCAAAGATTCCCTTTTGGGTACTTCAGGAAGCTGCCACACCATCTCAGAGCCAGTTGCCAATATGGGTCCTACCGACTTTCAGACATCACCAGTTTTTCAGAGTGCTGGTACGCCTACTGTAAGTAATCATAGATACAGTTTTTTAAGCTAAACTTTTGGATGAAAAGGTAGATATTGTTATATGGGCATTTATTCACATGCCGTAAAACAACTATATTATTCATGACTATTTAATTGTTGAAAATGAGCACATAGCTGGGCTCAATAAAACCGCCAAAAAGGAACGCCGCTTAGGTGATTTCTGTACTAACATGGTTATGTTAAAATCCATTTCTTCAATGTTTCAGGTTCAGTTGAAACTTTCAAGCAATCAATGCCCTGTATGCAATGACAGAATTAAAGATTCAGTTATCTTCCCATGCGGACACTCTTTGTGTTACTCATGTGGGCTTCAGTTAAAAGTAAACCATCAGGTCTGTCCGTAATCAGAGGACCAATACGGAAACTGTGCTCAATGAATGAACTAAAGTATTAGTTTCAGACTTCCTACAAATATTTGTTAAGTGCTAATGTATTACTATGGACCAAAACAGCCCTTTTTTCTTAGATAGTACCTTATTATTGTTCATGTACTTCAGTTGAAACCTCTACATCAGAGTGTCATTAATCATTATGTTAAAGATGTTGATCTTGAAAAAAATAATACTAATTGCGTTAAAATGTCAGTATTGCTTGAACTGATTCTACGTGTTATTTTTTTTTTCAGATCAATAGTCTTTGTCTGATCATAACTACATGTAGTTTATTTCTGAAAACAAACAGTTTATCAAGTTAGTTAATGTTAATGTTTTTGGCTTTTGTTCTTAGAATGTTATATTTCCGGTTTTGTTGAAATTTTATGTATTTTGTTAACCATTACAATATTGTTAGTTTAGCTGGAAGGAAGATGTTTTTGATAATCTTAATATTAATGCTGAATTGCCTTTGTCTTGTCGGGTCCTGTTGAACTATCCTTTAGGTGCCCTGTTCAAGCATAAAATATCTGTTTCAACTACTCGTAGTAGCTCTTAGACCTTGTCATGTCACTTGCTTTTTCATGACAATATTTACAGATATCACTACGCCATATATAGTACCCGACTTAATTAGTTTTGGATTTTCAATGTACAGAAAACAGCTGTGCAGGAGAATATAAAGATAAGGCTTATTTGGGCTTGTTATTTCTTATCCTTAAATCATCAGAAGTTCCGTTTTACTTGGTATGACAATGGCGGATGATGTGAGCATAAAAGATAATTTGATGTCATCTGTTGGTTCAAAGGCTTCACACAAAGTGACTTAGTTTGTTTTTGGTATAGGGTTAAGTACACTTTATATATTTGTTATAAGTTAGTTTTATTGTACAACTGCGGGAGGCAGTATTGAATATTTCTTTTATTGCAAATAAAAATGATTATACCAGTAGTTGTGTTCTCATGCTTTTCCCCGCTTAGTGTAAATTAGTCTAATAAAGATGGAATTGTTTGAGCAAGGCAGCTCAAGACAGAGCAATTGCATCTTAAGAGGGAATTATCTACAATGTTAATAACAGTAACAAAAATTTAAACATAGAAATGTGTATTTTAAGCAGCAACTGGCAAAAAAGCAACTCAAACTGGCAAGTAGCAATTAGCAAGTAGCAAATGGCAAGTAAAAACTGGCAAGTAGAAACTGGCAAATAGCAACTGCCAAGTAGCAATGTACGATTCGCGAGTACCAACTGGCAAGCAGTTATTCGCTAGTAGAAACTTGCAAGTAACAATTGGCAAGTAGCAACTAGAAAAAGTAATCTGGCAAGTGGCATTCAATCAAAAGTCTTTTTGCCATCTATGATAATATTTATCGTATAGGAAAATCTTTGAATTTGTCTATACCCTTTCTGCTAGATGGGCGAATTAAAAACACTAGTCAAAAAGGTACCATTTCTTTTTCTCATATTCCTTTCCAGTATGTGTTTACTATTTTTGAAGACTACCTTTTATTGTTACAATTTGTACAAATTTGGAACTTTGGTTTTATAATCGATTTCTTGCTGTTCCTAGGGAATTTACCTCTGTAACAGAGTTAGACATTTTTGAAAATGCTGAGTTGCATGCGGTAAAAGTTCCCTAGTTTGCCTAAACTTGTTAACATAATTATTGTAGAAGATTTACTTCGGCCCAAGCATTTTTTAGGAAGCTGCAAAATTTTAAACAGTCCCACATGACACAATGTGTATTTTTTCAATGTTTGAGTTAGAATTCTTGGGCCACTATCACGAAGGTACCTTGTGTCCTAAGATGTTCGTAAAGGGTTCGTAAGGCATTCGTAGCGATTTATTCAGCTATCTCGTATCCCTCGTAACTTACGAAAGTTCGTAGTTTTTTACGTAAGTTATGGTAACAAAATCCACCACTTAACACTCGTATCTATTTACAGTTTTTACGAAAACATATTTGAAGGTGAGTGTTTCCTTTAAAATAGTCTAATTTAGTTTTTGTGTCGTTAATCCATCCAGTCGAACGTTTGGACAATAGCAAATATAGATATTTTTCGCATAGGCATATTATGGTTACAGTGTCTTTTATTTTCAAATCATACTGCTGGTATCGGGTCATGTGTCATTTTGACAAAGGAAATCAACACAACAGACAACAACTGCTCATGTCGTATGTTGGCGTCTTCTCTTTCAGCAGGTTGACGCACGACATCCGATAACGAAAGAGCACGTGAAATTAAGCACGACCATGCGACATGTAGCCCGGCAGACAGAACGACGGTTAACAAAAGAACAACGCGACTTAATATGTCACAGTGTCGGGTGTCATGTAACGTGTCATGTCGTATTTTCGTGTCACTTGCGTTGACCTAACATAGTTTACGTCAATGACATATAACGAGTATAAAATATGACACGAAGAACGACAGTGCGAAAAGATGAACGGCCATGCAACATGACGCGAGACCCTACTATCGTGATGTCGTGTCGTATTGTTACCTGTCGTGCTGTGTGTCAAGTGTTCGGTAGAATTGTCGTGCATCATATTACACGCAATTGTGTGTTTTTGCGCGTCGTATAGTATGTAATGCGTCGACCTACAACAGTGGACACATAACACAAAGCCCGACTATGCGACACAATCATGGCGACGCTGAAAACAATGATACGACAGGCGACTATGCCACACGAAATCGAGATATGGCGCACGTCGTGTCGATTGTCGTACATCGTAATACATTTCATGCGTCTGGTCATGTCGTCTTGTCACACCGTGTGTCTTGTACTGAATTTGCTTTGTGTGTGTTGGGGGGTGGGGGGTGCATAGGGCATTTCAGAAAAGTAATTTAGGTATTAATGTATTTAATTTGAAAACATTAGATTAAGTAACATAGCATGTATAAATATTTTATGACATGTTACCGTTTTTTTTTTTCATTTCAGCTAATGTCATGTCACTTCTCTTGTTGGCTAACAATTGACGTCAAGTTAATGCATCGCGCATTTTTCCGAGACAGAAACAACCCCTGTGATTATATGAGTGACGCTAACATTATAAGCAAATATCGTTTTGATCGGCATTCAATATTTGAATTATGAAACGAATTGCAGGAGTCACTTAGAAGACCAACCCAACGTACTCAGTCACTACCCGTATCATTACAAGTATCACTGGCTTTAAGGTCTTTTGCAACGGGTAGTTTTAAGTCCGTTATTGCTGACAGTCATGGCGTCAGTGCACATTCCGTATCCAGGAGCATCCATGCAGTTGCTAATGAACTGACCCAGAGTATAGACAACTACATAAAATTCCCAACAACTAATACATCAAGAACAACAATAAAACAAGGTTTCTATGAAATAGGAGGATTTCCGAATGTAATTGGTGCGGTCGACGGAACTTTTATACCGATTATAACACCCTCAATAGATGAGCACTTATACGTTACGAGAAAGGGAATTCAGGCCATAAACGTTCAGGGAATATGCGATTCTAATAACATGTTCTTGGATCTTGTGGTTCGTTGGCCGGGATCAACTCATGATGCTTATGTCTGGAATAAGTGCAATGTTGCTAGATATTTAAAAGAAGAAAAATTATCAAACAGTTGGCTGCTCGGAGATAGCGCTTATCCTTTGAAGCCTAATCTTTAAACACCAGTACAAACACAGCAGATGTAGCAGAAAGGAGATACAATTATTCTCACCAAAAGACACGATGCACAATTGAACGCGCTTTGAGCATATAGAAAATGCATTTCCGTTGCTTAGATAAGTCTGCTGGTTATTTAATGTACTCCCCAAGTAGAAGTATAAAAAATTATCTGTGCTGTTGGTGTTTTGCACAATATCTGCACTCTTAATATAATTCCTATTCTCGATGATCAACAAGAAAACAACGGCGACGACGACGACGATGATGATGATGTTGATAATGATGATGATGATGATAATGATGATGATGAGTTTAGAGAGGAGTTTGTAGATGGTGGTGCTGTAAGAAACATGGTGATTTTTTAAACATTTGGGAGAAATAACCCATAATTCGAATACAGCACTCAGGGACCTCAGCCCAATGTGTATGTGTATATGTAATCTTTCCTTAAATCACCTAAATTGAAATATGGAAAGTCTTTTATAATATGTCTGACTTTTTTCCTCTATCGCAAATAGTTGTCCTACACTTGAGTGTTAAGCATATTTTGTTAGAAACACAATGTGCATTGAAAATTATGTCGTATATGAAAGTTTAGAACTTTGATTTATTCCTAAATAGCAGTTTGCGAAGTCAGCAGATTGTACAACCATACATTTTACAAATGTATTAAGTTAAGATAGTTTCATTGAATCATTTCGTTTGTAGTGAATCTAAGAAGTATTTTATCGTACGTGTTCTGTTTAACTTTCTAATATTCAATAAAAGCAAATTAATGATTTTCATGGTCTTTTCACCGGTACTTAATTATGGAGTTTTCTTATATTACGTTCGTATTTACTGTCAGATAGTCGTTGATAAACATGTAAAAGTAAATGTCTTGTTTATTATAGTGTCACCCCTTTTGAAAGGGCCAGCCGATTTCGCTTATGAGACAAATGTATTGTACGTACCAATTACCTCCCAACTCCTACCGCTATGCCAGGCACCGTGCAGATGAAAGTCGGTAACCATTCATTTTCCTAGCTCGTTGCTCTCGAAAGGTCCTTTTCGGAACGAGTCCCATGACAATCATCTCCCGGACGAATGCTCCCCATGGGGCTTGAACCTTCGACCTCCCGACCCCGAGGCGGACGCCTTAACCACTGGGCCACGGTGACTGGTTATATACATGTTCAGTGAAATGCAACTGTACGCGTATACACGTGCGCGTACACGTATAAGATCTCAGACATTGTGATGCGACCAGCAGGCAGCTCATTCTTTGTTATGACGATTTAATTTGCTGTAGTCTAAGAGACAGTCACTTCTACTTCATGGCAAAGTCTATAAACCTACAAACAGGCGATTGTAGTGAAAAATAAAGTTAAAACTAGTTTGCTGCTGTTCCTTCTTTTGGTAGTACAAGAATATGTCATGATTAAAAAAAACACACAAACAATTTATGAACATTTTATACGGTGAAACATGTGTTTTCCAAATATCAATGAATGCTGCAAAGCGCAGAAAAACAATTGTACATGTTCTCCAAGTACCTCTCTTCAAAACTAAAAATACGTAGATATCTTAAAGTTATCAACGCTAAACATTAGCATAAGGCTTCAAGTGTTAATATATTAGTACGCAAAAATAATTACAAAAACATTTAAACAATGGACATTTTATAACGTGATGTTACACAGAAAAAATAAGTGATTAAAAATATGTACCTACGTTGGCAGAGTTAGGACAATTCGTGAAGGCATGCGTGTTCGTGTGTGTATTTTAGAAAGACATTTAAACTCAGACATCAATGAAATTTATGTCAAAATGTGTCGATATATGAGACATTGTCAATACGGAAATTATAAATGTAAAATTCTAAATAATAATCTTCTTAAAGATATTTCTGTCAGCAGCATCTATCAATAACGGAACGTATTTTACTAAATAAAATGCTATTGCACGTGTTCTGCGAATTTGCCTCAAATGTGATATGGATATGCTAAGATAATTTTATACTGGCTGTTTTGTCACTGTTTTCAAAATTTGAATTTAAATTATTTGTCTTGCTTTACAGAATATGGATTTGCTTGGAAAAGAATGTCTGCATAATTCGAGACAGTTTCGTCGCAGTCTAGAAAATAATTTGAGATAAATATGTGCATCAAACTTTAAATTTACAGTTTAACCACGGCCAAAGACTGCCTATGTGTGACATTTTTCCTCTTTCTGTTAAACTAAAGTAAAAATTTACATGCAATATCCGACCAGTAGTCAACAAAGTCCACTTTTTCTAAGGGCAGTCTTCAGGGACAAGTTTTTATAACGTGTTTTCTCAAACTGAAAAATCTCACATTTTCAGCATGTAAATGTACATTTGTACGCCCATTCATGAAGTAAATATATCTTAGTACAATTGCAGATATTCCAAATTAGATGTCCAATATTCTAATTAAACTTCACATTTAATTTAAATTGTGACCGGAGAAAACTTAAGACATTATTGACAAAAGAAATAGAAACCTTCAAGATACAATATAAATCTATTCTAAGATTTTTATGCAAATTAATCCATAATATCATTTCCCCTTGTCAAAAATAACTAGTTGTTTTACAACAATCATAGTGCATTTAACTACAAACCTAATATTAAGGGAAAAATATTTACAGTCGAGAAGCTCCGATATAGAAAAATACTTAAAGAAACGTTCTTATCTCTAAATCTACTTGCATACATCGTGGTTGAAATAGTTCATGTGTCGATTCAGAGAAACGCTCTATTCATACATTGTGACTCAAATGGTACATGTGTCGATTATAAGCCAATAAATGCGTTGGTATCTGTTCAATCATCTGATGTGAAAAAGATATCTTTCTACAGTTCGTATTAACAATAACTGTCAGTTGTTCCGGAGAACCGTGTATGGACACATTTAACACTTTTAAACATTTTAACTTTGAAAGAATATATTCTAGCTCATGCGGCTCCAGTGGACATCCATTCTTTATAATTAAGGTTTTCGATTTTTTCATCCTTTCCGAAAGAAAAAGCTGCTCTTCCTTGGTGAATAAAACGCCGCTCGTCTCAAAATATTCAAGATGGTTTAGTATTGGTTTTACACATTCTACAATTTTGTCGCTTTTTTCCCGAATCCAAGAATACATAAGAGTAAAATGATTTTCAAATAAGCCTTCCAAGCGAATCACTGAACTATTAGCGTTTTGAGATCCGTCATTTGATGAATAGTGTGATAATAATTACAATTTGTTGACGCCTTTTCCTTGATATTAATAGCCTTTTACGGCTTGATAAAAAAAGTGAGTTCACAACACCATTCAACTTCATGCTGACTTTTGGTATGATTGTAATCACTTCTTCTATTGGAACGTATGAAAATATGAGACCTATAACTTCAAATGTCAGGTCATCAAAGTAAAAATAAAAAATAAAATAAAACAACCAATTAAACTTTATTTCTGAAAGCTGTTCCTCCATTTAGTATACTGAGTAAATCTAGAAATACAGCACTTGGAATTGCAGTCAAAACGTTTTAATCAGATAATTGACAAGAAAACTACACTAACTTGATTGTTTTTTTTTTTTTGTTTTTTTTTTTGGTTTTGGATTTGGATGATGGTCAGGTTTCTACACTATTTTCCAATACTACTACACAAAATTCAAATATACTAAGAAAAAATCGGGGTTAAACACGTGCGTTTCTTGATGAACTGAGTAGATAAAAAGTAAATTTGACTGTTCATCAAAATATGATCTGTCAAGATCAGTTTTTTTCACTTACTTATTTAAAAAAAATATATTACACTTAAACAAAATAATAGTATATACTTGCTGATTGAGTTGGCCGTTTCTAAACTTTTGTCCTAGGCCCTGCAGACTTTTTTCTTACCTCGGGCAATAGTTTTGACTATTGATTAGCAAGGCATTCAGCGAGCAATTTTATAAATGGCGTCAGAAATAAATATTTTCTTTCAAGTTTTGACTGAACAAATGCAAAATTTATAAATGAACAATAGACCGTCAATTGCATAAAATATAGGCCGGCTTTTGTGTCTCCAGAAAGTTTTCTATAGGTGATTGAATGATGCAGCGTGCTTCAATACCTGCGCACATACTTTAATAAATGTATTTCTGATGTGTTCATCATGTATATCAATTTGTCTAGCAAGTACTAAGGATGCTGACATATTAATGTCAATGTAAGGATACCATTTGTTGTAAAAAGGCAAATATTTATTGGTTATTAACTTTGTATGTGGATATATGCACGAGTTCTGCAGCGGTAATATAGCGTGTATATATCCGCATACAAAGTTGATAACCATTGTATTACATACTCACTATCTAATAATTAGTTAATGTCTAAATTATTGTTCTGTAACGAAAGACAGGAAAAATACGAAAAGAATTTCTTCGAAAATGTAATTAATAAATCAAACTGATGCGCAATATGTTTTTCCATGCAAATGACGTCAACTTGTTGTCGCAACTTGTACGCCGGATATGAAATCGTTCCACGTCACGATATGGAAAAATAATGCACGATCGCTGTCCATTGAAACCCAATGGAAAATAATTTTAGGTATGTAATAATACTCAATTCTGTATTATCAGATCATAACAAAGCAAAAGCATATCCATCTCTTGCTTCAGTTCCTCTGATTTTATGAACTCACAACCGTGATATTTAAAGCTTGTTTGCCAATTGAGAAATAACAACAAGACGTGCAATATGGTATTAAAGTCGTTATTTAAATACCATAAAAACTGTTGTGTTTTAACTTTAAAGGATATCAAACAGTCAACTCTTCAATGACGAAGACGCGATTTGAAAGTGTTGGGAGCGGGATATGCCTAGCCATACACTCTTACCTGAGAATTTACAACAAAAACAACAAAAAAAATTCATGTAAAAATTTATAACCATACATGCCGATAACATAAATCAATCAAAGAAGTTGTTAGTGCGATGGCACATAGGTGGCATAGATGTGTTTTATAGTTATGTTTTCGTGCGCACGTATTAGTAGATGAAAAAATACCAATATGTGCGCTGATGTTTTTTTTTTATACCAAAACATACGCAGATGTTCTTTTTAACTTATACTTGCCCACGTAATAAGTTATACAATTGCAGATGTTTTATTTTCTAAAATTGAAACTAATACGTGTGCACGTTTTCTCGATTATGTGCGAACGTAAGAAGTTGTACGTGCGCAAATTTTTTAGACTAGCTCTAAAATGTGCATTGATGTTTTTACACAAATACGTGCGATGATGTTTAATAAACTAATTCGTAAACACGTAATAAGTTATACGTGTTTAGATCTTTTTTTTCTATATATATTATACGTGAGCTGATGTTTTTTTCTATATAATACGTGCGTACGTATTGGTATAAAAACACCTGTATCACCTCTGTGCCACCGTATGCTAGTAGTCCTCTCGGGAATTATGCCTGGTCACTATGATAAAGATATAGGGAGTCTCAGCTAACACACCCGCCACCTTTTATCATACCGACCCAACATATTTCCGTAGGCTGTCACTGACAAACCCACTGATTAATTTCTAATGCCCTTTCTTCGGTCAAAATTTTCGTTTGCCAGTTTTCTCATTAGATTCATTATTATGATAACTTCTGCAAGGTACCTTCAAGTAAGCAATAAAAAAGTCCCCGTAGAGCGTGCTAATCTTTATTTTCATTGAACTTGATCACTCTTTTTAAAAGTTAGATTTAAAGAAAACTGTATCTTGAAGAAAAAATTAATAACGTGTTATGCTAAATTTCTGTAAGATTCATAATGCCGTTGTTTAAATATGGCAGCCGCATTTCGAATTCACTAATCCAGTTGAATACATTAATAAAATGTGAGACTCTGCTGAGCATTTCATGAAAATCAAAAATATAATAATTTCTATAATAATTTCTATAACATGATAGCTTTTCTTGTCGAAAAATGAAAAAATCTACTTTGTTTTACAATATAAACAAGTCGATTTGACCAACGTCTCATATACTATAACCGACGCGGACGTCTAAGCTTTATAAAACTAGAGCATTATCATTTTTAAGAAATGGCATTTCACTCCCGCAACGTCAAACATGTGATAAAATTAATTTTGACGGTTTATTTACCCATTTTCAACATGAGAATTGTAAAATGAAAATGGAAAAAAAAATCCTTTATAGGCGGAAAAGTTGCGGAGCACGGGAATCTTCACTGCCTGCACCCTGTTGACAACAATAGAATGTAGCATGTAATAGTATTATCATTCTGCAGCCTTTGCATATCAATGGACAATGCGCGTTCGGCCATATTTAAGCGCATTTCCTCCACATGAAGTCTTTCTTTTTCAATGCGAACGATTTCGCTTTGATAGTCATCAGTTGACTGATCCATGGGAATCTTGCGCTTCTTTGGTGGTCTTTTCAGAGGCAAATAAGTCTTAGGTGAACACAACTGTTGCGTTTGAACCTCTGTTTCTTCCAACTCGAATGGATTTTCATTACACTGATCTATTTGCTGACCTTCAAATTCAGTCACAGGAGTATCAAAACCTGCTGACTCGGTAGCTGGGTCGTCGGTAGCACCCAGGGGCTTAAGAGGTCAAATTGATTCTACGCCTACGGGTATGCCCTCTACGGAAGTTACACCGATTACACTTAGCACCTTTTCCTCAGTAGGGGTAAGTCCTGTAATCTGAGCATGTCCACTCCCAGTCTTTGTTTGAGAATTTTAGATGCCTTTACCTTGACATATGACGACTAGTCCCTCCATTTTTTGCGTATTTCTTCAGGAGTTCTTTCACACATTGCTACTACATTTACCTTAGCTGTTACTTCCTTCCAACACCTTGATTTCTTTTGCTCAACCCGGGGCCAGTGTGTGTGGATGGTAGCATACACTTTCTCTACCGTCCATGAACAGGCTCAATCAAACTGAGCCTGCAACATTTTCGTTTCTGTCATGTTAAGCAACCTGTGAAGTTTCCACTTCTTCTATTTTACTCAAGCTGGCACGCAGTCCCGTGCAACGTTTTGGACAACTTTATAGCTTTTGAAGGATATCAACTTTGTAATTATAAAATCAATCATGTCGATCATCTCGATAAGACAAATAAGTAGAGGTCAGCTGTCCTTAAACATACCTAAGGTTTATATAAAGTGTTCTGAAACTGCCTCTCATGTGAATTTTTGTTCTACGCTTTCATGTCTTATAGGCCTGTAGCCTTATAGAAACAGACCTCATAGGACCTGTGACAATACGTGCAGCCTCATATTGGAGTTTTTCAAGAGAATGTTTTTCGTAATCTGCACAGCCATCCCAGACTATTGATGTGTATTCTAGAAAAGGTCTCATGTAGAATATACAAATTTGATTTAACGTATTTCTTTTTAGTTTGACATAGGACATGGAGATATTTGTTTTTGTTTATTATAGGAGAGATCGTGTTTGTATACAAATCCGTTGTATTTTCTATTTTTAGAACTGATAAGACAGTGATTAGCTGGGCAGAAGCCGAACGTCCATGTTTTTTGTAAAAAGTGATGTTTTTCTAACGGCCTAAACTTTCTTGACACACAAAATATATATAATTATTTGATCAATGGAAAGGTTATAAAAACAATTAATTTATTGATTACTTTTAATTATTATTTCGAAAGAAAATAGATTAATTATGAACGCTTAACTTACAGTGTTTTTCTAAGTTTTGAACATCACTACGCCGCAATTGAAAATATGTCATTAAAAATGGTTATTCATTTAAAAAGGATGTTTGAATACGAAAATATGAAAATTGTAAGTATTTCAAAACTTTTTTAATTTTGAAAATCCATAAATGAGCGAAGAAGTTATCAAAAATTAAAAATTCCGATCCCATGTACACAAACGATGTAAAACATTGTTTTGCCCACCTGTTAATGCGTGACGTCACGGCGATATTTCCTATTATACGCAAACATTCTAATCATTTTCGATTGTACTTGAATTTCTTCTGATCATAATTATAATAACTAAACAGTGTATTATTTAAGTCTGGACTTATTATTAAATCTAGACTTCAGGCGTTTTGCGTTTTGAACAGCCTATAAGTGATATTTCTTATATAATTACACTAATAAAGAGAACAGAAATGTCTCCCCTACTTCCGTAATAACTAACAATGATTCCATGGTAAAACTGCTTTCCTATTGCCTATAGTGTCGAGGGCTGACTGGAAACAAAACCAATTGCTTAGTGTTTACAGTTCAATTTCATGAATCAGTATTGCTCTAAGGATATACCAAGTCGTCCTTTACTTACCGCTTCTCCGCATCTGGTAATTTAGATAACTCTGTCGGTCTTAATCACAGGAGTGAGCATCGCTAATGGGGCACCCGTCGTTGCATGTTGTTAGACGTTCAGGAATGACTAAGTTAGACGTTCTGGAATGACTAATCCTTCTGTTTTGAGTTAGACGTTCAGGAATGACTAAGTTAGACGTTCCGGAATGACTAAATCGCCTGTCTAAGTTAGACGTTCTGGAATGACTAACCCGCCTGTCTGAGATAGACGTTCAGGAATGACTAACCCGCCTGTTTTGAGTTAGACGTTCAGGAATGACTAAGTTAGACGTTCCGGAATGACTAAATCGCCTGTCTAAGTTAAACGTTCTGGAATGACTAACCCGCCTGTCTGAGTTAGACGTTCAGGAATGACTAAGATAGACGTTCAGGAATGACTAACCCGCCTGTCTGAATTAGACAATCTGGAATGACTAATCCTTCTGTTTGAGTTAGACGTTCTGGGATGACTAACCCACCTGTCTGGGTTAGACGTTCCAAAATGACTAACACGCATGATCTGAATTGACTAACCAGACTGTTTGGGATAGACAGTCTCAAACGAATAACCTCCGATTCTGGATCCGATATATTCTCGAAAGGCTAATGTCAGGAACTGTGTTAGACATTCCTGAATAGCTAATTTTCAATAGGAGGTATATTTCAATACTTGGTTGGCGTATGGGGATTGCTTTAGTTTTGGATTTTTTTTTAATAATTGGGTTTAACGTATTTGGCGTAATTAATTTTGACCTTCTTATACAGTTTCTTTTCAAGTATCTGTTTATTTCAGCAATTAGATTGGTTATAGCCTCTAATTTCACGAGATCGTAGCCCAGGTGAATTATTCTCGCGACGTATGAGTGATTATGAGTGTATTAATTTTAGTAAAAGACGATTTTGCTATTTATCCTACCCTCATATGCGCAATATCGGCCTGCCTAATAAACTTTGCTTTATCTAGTCAGTGTCAAGATATCACTTTTACGGGAACTTTTGAAATCACTTATTTTATCAAAATTTTGCATTTAAATCATCACCATTGTATTGGAAATGTCTGAACTTGGAAAATGAGTGGTCAAATCAAAGGTTTTTATCCTGAAACAAAAAAGTTATTGCTATTTTTCACTTTTACAGCACTTCAGCCGGAAATTTTGAAAACAATTTTTTTCCGATTTTTTCATTGAAACTGTTATCATTGTATTGGAAATGTTCTAACTAAGAAAATAAGTGTAAAATCAAAAGTTTTTACCCAGAAACAAAAAAGTTATTGCATTTTTTCAATTTTCCACAGACTGAATTACACTAGCAAACGTCATATTATATGACGTCAATTCTGCACGCTGTTGCTCTTTCTAACGACTTTTTCTTAATTTTCTGAACAGGTAGGATAAATAGAATATTAGATTACTGTCTGTATAAATTTAAATTTATTAGGCTCGTCTACGAAAAAATATAAGGCTCGGCAGAGCCTCGCCTAATATATTTTCTTCTACTCGCCTAATAAATTTGAATTTATCAGACAGTAACCTGATATTCTCTATATATTGTTTCGAGTGTAATATGCCCTTAATCTAAGTCAGTAGATAAAATAGCACTCTTTCTTGGTTGCAACAAAAATATTAACGTCATCGCATGTACACATGACGTCATTTAGCGTAAGCGTGTTTTAACAGCAACAAGCGTATTAGAATCAACTTTTCAGTTTGATATTGATTAACCGTGTCCTTTCTTATTACAACGCATTTGATTCCTTCATATTGGGTAAGTATTCATTACTGGTATCCAAGCTGTATTTAAACATTGATGTTTCTGACTATGAAAGAAATCATAGCAAATTATCATCGCAAATTTAGCAACGATCGATATATTTATAAATAATAATTTCCATTTGTCAAAGGTTTTCCCTTTTCCGTCCTATTCTGAAGCAGGAGATAAAGTGTTCAAACTTCTACAGTACATATTTTTCACTCGAACACTGTATAAATGCAACTCAAATCTTGCTTCTACGAAATTTATTTAATGTTTATAACACATCTCTATTCAAAGGACTATCAAGTTTAGATTTATATAGTGATACCTGACATTTGATACGAAAATAAACAACAGAACCAAACCGCCAAAATAAACCCCTTATTCAGAATTCTGAGACAGATGTAACATTTTTAAAATTTTGATTAATTCAAGGGCAAGAGATTTAGAGCGATGTTTAGAGTAGCAAAGATAATGAGCTGACAAAAATTTTGACTAAGGTACTGTCATTTTTCGTAGTAACTGAAGGGCCATAGCTGGGAATATCCAGATAATGAGCTGACAAAAATTTGGCTAAGGTACTGTCATTTTTCGTAGTAACTGAAGGGCCATAACTGGGAATATCCAGCTAGTTATAGAACTATTCTGAGATATTATGCCTGTAAGCATAGTAGTCAAGTTTGGTGAACAAAGGATAAGAACTGCTCAAGTCTGGTCAACTTTAGCAAATTTGAGAAATTCAATGGCCATAACTTCAGAGAAACTTCACAGGCAGTGTGCCTGTCAACATCGTAAATAATGTATAAGAGTGAAAATAACAAGAGCTGTCGGTAAGACAGCACGCTCCACTATTCGGCAATTTGACAGTAAAATAAATGAAATTAATGTCTCAATAAGAGACATCTACTTTAAAAGGAAGATACACCAGTATATGAAAAGCCCCTACTACACAGAGGGGTTAAAGGTCAAGTAAAGAAGGTGTACTGACATTCTTTATTTTTAATTTTGATTTTAAGTATGAAAGGGGCATAACTCTGTCAAGAAATACAATTAGAATTATTGTGATTGTAACCACACACGCAGATGATGATAGTAGTGAATAAAATAAGGTTGCGGGCATTATTTGGCCCCACCTGGCTCCTTGACCCCTTCTAAAAAATTCAACACCGACCAATTCAAATTTAAAAATTCCAAAACCAACCAGTCTTTAAGAGAAACAGAGTTTCTATCTTAAAATACTAACTCAATGTATTTGTACCCTGAAAATCTTTAATGAACGTAAGGTTGAAGGGTCAACCCGATCTTATTTAACCTGTAACCCTTAACCAGCCCAGACAAATACCGGACAATTAAACAAACCACAGGTTTAAACCCAATTAAAAGTTTTAAATACATATGATATAGATGAGTTTACAAAATAAATTATATTGTTTGAAAGAAAGAAGATTTACTGATAAAATAAACCCCCATTATGTTCAAAAAAAAACGGGAAAAAAGAATGATAAGGGCTACCTGTTCCATCTTGTGGAAGAATGAAATCAAAGTTTGTTAAAAGTACTATCAAAGCAGGTAATTTAGATATCCATAAAAACAGTGTTACCCTTATTACCTAAAAAAGGGTTAACACTTCAGGATATAACTATTGTGGACCAGGAAATCCTTTAGATAATGGACCTCCTATCAACGAACTGGACGCAGTATTTTAAGACCACGACTTTTGCTATGACAGCGGTGTAAAAAAGAGTATATGCGACAAAAAAATGCTTTCCAACTTAAATAACACTAAATCAAAAACATTTGGAGAAAAGTTGCAAAACTTTAGTTGTAAAACCCGTAATCAAAACGAAATACAAACTTGGTCTCGGACAAAAACGAAAGTCAAAAAACGGGAAAAGGGGGTATACTCTACCCCCGAAATAAATTGGAGTGATGAATTAGCAGAAGAATTACACAAACCAATTAAAAGAAAATTTAGGAAACGAAGAGTGATTGTCAATGATATTGATGATACTTGGTCTGCCGATTTAGTTGATATGCAAGCTTTTTCAAAATATAATAAAGGAGTAAAGTACTTGTTAACCGTTATTGATATATTCAGTAAATATGCTTGGGTTATTCCATTAAAGAATAAAACCGGAGAATCTGTTACTGAAGCATTTGAAAAAATAATTTTAAAAGGTAGAATTCAGGGACGAAAATCCCCAAAGACTGCAAGGATTCCACAAAATGTATGGGTAGATGAAGGAAAAGAATTTTATAATAAAAAGTTTGAATCATTTTTGAATAAAAATAAGATTAACATGTATCATACATTTAATGAAGGAAAGGCCGTAGTAATCGAAAGATTTAATAGAAGTTTAAAAAGAATAATGTGGAAATATTTTACAGCAAATAATACTTATACTTATTTAGATAATTTGCAGGATATGGTTGATAAATATACAAAACAAAACACTCTAGTATAAAAATGACACCAACCAAAGCCAGTAAAAAACGTAAATAAAGGTACTGTTTACTTTAAACTTATATGGTAATTTAAGATACCAAAGAGTAAAGCAAAATTTAAAATTGGTGATCGTGTTCGCTTAAGCAAACTGAAAAGACATTTTGAAAAAGGATATACACCAAACTGGACAGAGGAGATATTTATAATTCATGGAATTAATAATACAAATCCCAGAACATACACTATAAAAGATTTAAATGATGAAATAATTCAGGGTTCATTTTACGAACAAGAACTTTTACCTACTACACAAGAAGTTTTAGAATAGAAAAAGTTATCAGACGAGACTATAAGAAAAAACAAGCTTTAGTAAAATGGAAAGGTTACAATGAAAAATTTAATAGTTGGGTTCCATTTAGTGAATTGGAAGAAATTTAAATTGAAAATATATTATATAAATGAGTAATAAAATTTTAATTTCTAATAATGGAATAGAAACAATAGATCAATTAATTATTCACCTAACTAAAATAGCCGCTGCTTACAGAAAAAGTTATAAATTTTGTGGGAGAGTAAGTACTGGGTTATATATTACAAACAAATATCTTTAGTTGTTCAGCTGCATTAGCACTTGTTCAGCTATTCCTATATTTGTAGCAGCTGTTGGTGTTGTTCCATCAGTAATTACCATATTTATTAATAGACTAAAACTTAACGACAAGAAAGCTATTTTAAAATTACATCACCACAAAATAAAACAACTAATAACAAAAGCACGAATTGCGGCTTTAGCTGTTCATAACCCTAATGATCCTAGAAAAGAAGAAGAGAAAAAAGTTATTCAAGATATTTTTTCAATACTGTTAGAAATGCAGAAAGAAAAAAATTATTTAATGCCCTTTGAAAGATATATGAAAGAATTTAAACTTAACGGATATAAAAGTAAAAAAGAAGAAGAGTAGTATTAAATTTTACGTGTGTATTTTAAAGATTTTTTTCTATAAGTATATTATATATAGATGGTTAATAGAAAGGTAGATAGAATGATTATGTCAAAATTATCTAGCACTTTAGGAGAAATAATGAACCCAGACAAAAATTCATATAAAAAAGTTCTTAAAAGAAGAAATGTTATTAAATCAAAACTTAATCAAATAGTTAGCGATGAATATAAAAATCATGTCATTGATAAATTACAAAATGTTATAGATCCTTATCTATTAGAAAGGAATTTATTTGAATTGGAATGTGGTTGTCTATTAACTGAAGAAGAAAATACTGAAAGGTTATGTGATTGCCCCAGACCAAATAATTATCGAAACAATCCTAAAAAAGTTATTGTAACCGATTGTGATACTAATGAAGAAAAAACATATAAAAGCACTTACAAAGCATCCAAAGAATTTAGTATTAATGCTGGGTTAATAAAAATGTGTTGTGAAGGGACAAACCGAGTAAAATGTGGAATATCAAAAACTAATGGAAAAAGATATAAATTTAAATATTTTATTTCTTCTTAAACTTTATTTATTTTATTATTTTTTTAATCATTTTTTTTGCTTGAAGATTTATTTTCTAAATATAATATATAGATGGAAACTGAGAGATCCACAAAACAATATTATAAGAAATTTGAAATTAAAATTGAATATAGACAAGATCCAAAGAATCAATTATATTTAACTATAAACGACTCATTTGGTATTCTTAAATCCGAACTTAAAACTTTAAAAGGTATAAAAATAAACGTTGTTTTAAAAATAACTTTTGTAAAAATAAGTGCAACTGATACAATATATAAATCAGCTTATTTTCAATCAAAAGCTTTAGAAATTATGAACACAAACGAAATAAAAAACACTTTACATCAAGCCTTTGATGAAATAATAAATAGAATTGGTAACTGGATTTCAGAAGGAAGTGGTTGGAGAATAGAGTCAGTTGATGCTTATTATATAAATAGATATAAATATACACCACTGGCTGCTTCAAGTTATTTAGAATTACCAAAACCATTACAAAATTCAATGAAAGGATTGATAAATATAAAGAATGATGATAATGAATGTTTTAGATGGTGTCATTTAGTTTACAAATTTCCTGTTGAAAAAAATCCTCAAAAAATTTCAAAATATAAAAAACATATAAACGATCTTTATTATAAAGGAATAAAGTTTCCTGTTACATTAAATCAAATACCTAAAATAGAAGTTTTAAATGAAATATCATTTAATATATTTGGTTTTGAAGAAACGGGAATTTATCCATTGTACATATCAAAATATCAATACGAAGAACACTGTGATATGTTATTAATTAATAATAACGAAATAACACAACAACAACATTATGTTTGGATAAAAGACTTTAATAGATTAATGTTAAAAAAAACAAAATGTAAAAATAAAAAACATTTTTGCAAATCATGCTTACAAAATTTTTCACAAGAAAGAATATTAAAAGAACATGTTGAAAATTGTTTAGCTATTAATGGTACCCAAGGTGTTAAAATGCCACCAGAAGGTAGTAAAGTAGAATTTAAAAACTACCACAAACAATTAGAAGTACCCTTTGTTATCTATGCTGATTTTGAAGCAATAACTAAAAAAGTTTCAAGTACCCAGCCAAATCCAGAATCTTCATTTACCGAAGAATATCAAAAACATATAGATTGTGGTTATGGTTACAAAGTTGTTTGTTGTTATGACGACAAATATACTAAACCAACACAGGCTTACAGAGGACCCAACGCGGTTTATAAATTTATAGAAAAAATGCTCCAGGAAGAGGAATATTGTAAAGAAATATTTAAAGAGCACTTTAACAAAGAATTAAGAATGTCTAAAAAAGACGAAATTGTATTTAAAAAGCAAACATCTTGTCATATCTGTGGAAAAGAATATAAGAAAAATGAAACACCAGTAAGAGACCATTGTCATATAACTGGAAAATTTAGAGGAAGCGCTCACTCAGAGTGTAATATTAATTTTAGACTAACGCATAAAATTCCTGTTGTTTTTCATAATTTAAGAGGTTATGACAGCCATTTTATTATGCAGCAAATAGGAAAATTCAAAAAAAAGAAATTAACGTCATTCCAAACAATATGGAAAATTACATGACGTTTATGATATCTGATTTAATTTTTATTGATAGTTTCCAATTTATGTCGCAGTCATTGGATAACTTAGTAAAAAACATCCCAGATTTTAAATATATTTATCCCAAGAATTTCCTAAAAATAAACTTAATTTATTAAAAACAAAAGGTGTTTATCCATATGATTACATGGATTCATTCAAAAAATTCAAAGAAACTAAATTACCACCAAAAGAAGAATTTTATTCAGTGTTAAATGAAACTAATATTTCTGATAATGAATACGAACATGCTAAAAATATCTGGAAAAAATTTAAAATAAAAACAATGGGAGATTACCATGATCTCTACCTAAAAACGGGACTTTACGGCTTCTAGCAGACGTATTTGAAAATTTTAGAAGGTTGTGTTTATCATATTACAAATTAGATCCGTGCCATTATTTTAGTAGTCCTGGGTTAGCCTGGGATGCAATGCTTAAAATGACCGGAATTCAGTTAGATTTAATAACTGATATCGATATGTATTTATTTATTGAAAAGGGGCTTAGAGGCGGAATTAGTTATATTTCAAATAGATATAGCAAAGCAAATAATAAATATATGAAAGATTACAATCCAAAAGAAAAAAGTAAATACATTATGTACCTCGATGCCAATAACCTTTACGGTTGGGCCATGTCGCGACCTTTACCCTCTGGGAACTTTAAATTCATATCCGAAAAACAATATAAGAAATTAATTACAAAAGGTAAAACTAATTTTATAATTGAATGCGATTTGGAATACCCAAAAGAATTACATTCTGCTCACAGCGATTATCCTTTAGCTCCAGAAAAAATTAAAATACCAGATGAATGGTTATCTAATTACAGTAAAAATATTAAAGAAAAATTTGAAATAGGAAAAAGCAATGTAAAGAAGTTGATTCCGACTTTGAAGAAAAAGAAGAATTATGTAGTTCATTATAGAAATCTTGAACTGTATACACAACTCGGTTTAAAAGTAACCAAAATACATAGAGTATTAACTTTTGATGAAAGTCCCTGGTTAAAAGAATATATTGACTTTAATACACAGAAAAGATCTGAAGCAAAAAATTCATTTGAAAAGGACTTTTTTAAGTTGATGAACAACTCTGTATCCGGTAAGACGATGGAAAATCTGCGCAAGAGGGTTAATATTAAGCTGACCCATGATGATAATATTTTATTGAAGTATATAGCAAAACCTTCATTTGTTAGTTCAACGATGTTTAACAAGAATTTATTTGGTATTCATAGAATAAAAGAAAGTTTATTATTAAATAGACCTTGTTATGTTGGAATGTGTATTCTAGATTTATCAAAATATTTAATGTATGATTTTCATTATAATTACATTAAAGAAAAGTATGGAGATTCAGCAAAGTTATTATTTACTGACACAGACTCATTGTGTTATGAAATTAAAACTAAAGATGCGTATAAAGACTTTTATAAAGATAAAGAATTATTTGATAATAGTGATTACGAAAGTAATTCAAAATTTTACTTCAGTAACAATAAAAAAGTAATAGGAAAATTTAAAGATGAAGCTGCCGGCATTCCAATAGTTGAGTTTGTTGGATTACGTAGTAAAATGTATTCAAATTTATTAGAAAATTCATGTGAGCATAAAGCTCAGATTAATATTAGAAAATGTTAAGGAATTAAAAAAAGTGTTGTTAAGAAGACAATAGTTCATAAAGATTACAAAGATACTTTGTTTAACTCAACACAAAGTATGCATAAATTTAAAGTTATAAGATCGAAAAAACATAATGTTTCTAGTTATGTTATAAATAAAACATCATTATCATGTTATGATGATAAAAGATACATCCTCGAGGACGGGGTTACTACCCTGGCTTATACATAAAAAATTAAAGATTTATACATCTTTCACACTTTAGAAAGAACATAGTTTCTTATTTTTAGGACATCTTTTATGATGTAATTTTTCACATTTTAGAAAGAACATAGTTTCTTATTTTTAGGACATCTTTTATGATGTAATTTTTCACACTTTAGAAAGAACATAGTTTCTTATTTTTAGGATATCTTTTACGATGTAATTTTTCACACTTTAGAAAGAACATAGTTTCTTATTTTTAGGACATCTTTTACGATGTAATTTTTCTTTGGGACATCACTTCCCAATTTTTAGCTCCGGTTTAGAGAAACATAAGTTTCTGTTTTTATGATTGTTTTAGGAGAAACATAAGTTTCTACTTAAATTTAATGGAACCATAATTGTTAATTGAATATTTTTAACGTTCAAAGAATTAATATAAATAACATCATTCATGTTAAATTTATTAGCATAATTAATAGAAATAGATTCATTTTTCTGTTATTTTTTACATCGTAACTTTGAAGAATTATATTTTCTTTGTTTTTTAGTTGTAATTTAGCTTCTCCTTTATCTAATTTAATTGCATCAACAAGAATAATTAAAATACAATTAAAATTAATTGTTACATTATTACCATTTTGAACTAAACCAGGACTAGCATCTACAGTTTTCCATTGAAATAATCCACTATCGGTATCTTCGGTATAACATGTTAAAAACAGTGGAGGCTTTCTTATTATTTGTCTTTCTATTTTACTTACTTTTTCGTTTATATTATTGAATATTCCCATTATATTAATTATTCCAGTTATTATAAATAAAAATACAGTAATTAATTAAAGTTTTTAATTCAAAAGTATACTTTCTCTATAATTTATATATTCCTCCAATATGTAGAATTTGACATGACTCTCCACCATAAGATTAAATGATACTTCTGTAGATGATGAATCGTCATAAGGATGAATGTCAAACATTGTCCTTTCTGTTAAATAAATTTTATTTTTTTTTTTGATATCTACATAAAATGTGTAGGGGGAGATTTCTTGCAACTATCTCGGGTGTTATATTTACACTCCCACCGGGAAATTTACCTGTAAAACCATTTTGCCACCACCTAAAAAGAAAATGTGATATTTGACATTTTTGCATATCATCAAACGACGCTAAATAAAACCTAATATCTATTATATAAGTTCCAGCTTTTTTGGTTGAAAACACATTTTTAATAGCACATCCGGTACAGCTAGTTTATATTCTTGGTTTGTGTTTATAAAATCTTTATAATCTACGACATTACCAGGTATCAAATTAAATGCACTAAAATATCCCTGGCCACTTCTAATTATATTTTCATATAATGAATATATCCAGACACCGTGGCGATCAAAATACTTTTTCATTTTTATATATGAATGTATTGAAATGGAAGCTGGTAGTTCTCCAGAATTATAACCACTGTTATATTCAAAAAGAAACACTTCGCGTTTTACTTTTTCCAGTTCAGATTTATATTCTGTAAATTTATTTTCATGCTTGAGAATTACTTCAGCTAAATCATCAACTCGTTTTGTTGTAGCAACTTCAGAAGCAGATAAATTGTCAAGAGTATTCTTTGTTCTAGCTAATTGTGCTTCTTGTTTTAAGAAAGCATTTTTTACTTTTGTAATTTCTTGGGTATTAGTAGAAATTACTTGGGTATTAGCAGTAATTGATTCTCCTTGTTTAGTTGATATTTCAACTACAGAGTCCAGATCATTTATTATTTTTTTAATTTTATTATTAAACTCGTTGATATCTTTTTGTAATATTTCTGTAAGTGTACTTAATTCCGCGTACTTTAAATTATGACGTGTGTCAACAGTACTAATCAAGATCCGGAGTTGTTTCTTTAAATTTTCTAGCTGACCATTAATTGTGTTAATTGCTTCTCCTTGTTTGACTGATTTTTCAACTACAAGGTCCAGTTCATTTTTTTTGTTCTTCAACTTTAGTAATAATTCATTAATATCTTCTTGTAATTTTTTGTAATATTACTTAAGTCTGCATACTTTAAATTATGACGGTTGTCAACAGTACTAATCCAAATTCGAATTTGTTTTTTAAACTCATCTATTTTAGAATTAAGCTCTTCTTTAAGGTTATCTAATGCTGTGTCGTGATCATCACCTCTTTGTGAAGCTGCCTTTCCCAGTTCAGATTTATATTCTGCAAGTTTATTTGAAATTAATTCTAATAAATCTTTATGCTTATTTTCAGTTTCAGTATTTAGTTTATTTATTTTTGTTTGATTTCTAACTGATACATATTTGTAACTTTTTTCTCAGCTTCAATAATCTTGTCTTTTAGTTCTTCATGTTTAATCATACTATCTTTTAATTCTTGAACTTGAGTGTATAACATTCAAAATTTGTTTAAATACTTCTTTTATGTTTTCGTCTGTCAAATCAGATTTCTCTTCAAGTTCTTTTAAAAGAATCAACCATAGCTTTCATTTTTTTTTCAATTTATCTTGTAATTCAACTATTAATAATGAATTCTTTTTAAAATCTTTTGTTAATTCTTCAATATTCTTTACTTCTACTTCTAGTGGTTTGTTTTATACTTTTAACATCTTCAAGATCATAGTCATCTATTACACTTTGAACTTTTTTAAACACAAATCGTCTTGAAACTGCATCGTTGGGTTTATCTGGATCTCCTAGATTGATTATTTCATTACCTCCCATATCTAATGCTCTGTTCATTGTGTTATCAAGTTCCTTATTTTTGTGAAGATATGATTCCGATTCTTTTTTAAGTTTTTGAATTGTTTTTTAGTAGCATAATCACTTAAATCAATATCAAATTTACTTTACTTATCTGTCAGGTTGATTAATTTGTTTTACATCATTAAAAACTCCCATCTATATATTACCAGTAAAGTTTTTCTTAAAAACTTCCTTGGTTTGTCAATATATAAGAAACCATATTTTTGATTTGTTGCATTAGCAAAAGAGTTAGGGTTAATATTTTGTTCATTACAAATCATACATTTTCTCGTTTACTTGGACTTTCAAATAAAATATAATGTGAACAGTTAATCCGAATATCTTTTGGTGTTTTTTAATAAGACTGACTTAAATAAATAACACAACAGTTTTTATGACGCCCTTGAATACGTATTTTGTTATTTCATTCTGAACCTTTTTATCTTCACATACAAAATCATCAAATATTACTACTTTTTGTTTTTCTGATTCAAGATTCTCACAGGGTTCAATTGGTTGGGATCAGCTGAATATTCAAGTATTTCATTTGGGTTATTTTATTTTTTCTGCAATTCCATTTAAAAGTTTAATTAAATCCTGATATTTAGATTGTTCTAGGTTTTTAGCATACCCAAATTAATTTGTCATAATATATAAGAGGTTTTCGAAGTATATGCATTAGTGTATTTGTTTTTCCAGATCCAGAAGACACACATATTAACATTCTAAAACATGAATCCGGCATAAAAGGATAATGTTGTTTAAAGTTATTATGCTTGGTATTACTTTTTGTATCATAATTTGGAATTTCCATTTATATATAAATTAAATAATAATATTACATTATCTTACATTATTTTACATTATCTTACATTATTATATAAATGCAATCAAAACTTAATGAAATGAGAATAAGAAAAAACTTAGTCGGGCAAAAGATGAGGGCTCTTAGAGAAGAAATAATGAGAGAAAAAATTAAAAAAGCTACAAATCGGGATATCTACACTGAAATTTATAAACCAATTACTGAAGGAATAGAAAGTCAAAAAGAAAAATTATCAAGTCAGTTAAAAGCATTACCTGGAATTAAGGAGCAATTAGCGTTACTAGGTGATGAAATGAAAGACATACAAACGTATCAAGGTTTACCACAGCTATTCCAAGAGTCACTACCAATTACAGAGTATCCTGAAGATCATATGGGTTTGGATATGGATAGGGATGATGGTGATCAGTTTGAAGACACTGAAGAATTTACGGCAAATTTAGATATAAATATCGATAAAGATGTATTATCAGAATATGGATTGCCTACATTAACAGAGTTAGCAATAAACAAAGATAAAGATGATTGGGTGCAAATAAGAAAGGGGGTCACCAGGAAATTAAAGGCCTTTACTCATGATATAAATAAATATAGTAAACAAGAACCAGATAGAATAATTAAATTTACAGATGCAGAACCTATGGCTGCAGGTGAGTATGTTTCAGAGTTAGAATTACATAGAGAAAATCTTAAAAGATACAGTGAACGCTTATCAAAAATGATTAAAGACCCAAAGGTATTTGGAAAGGGAATAAAATATCATAACCCATATAAAGTTTCACCAAATGGACAATATGGTAATTTAATTATTAACTTAAATAAACTTTATGGTCAAAACAAATTAATTGCTAAGGATAGAATAACTGGAAAAGAAGTAATTAACACTAAAGTAGATAATGATTTGATTGATTTGATTAATAAAAGATATAACAATAATTAAAGACATTCAATTCATTCTAGAAAAATATTTAAAGAATTAACAGAAAAATCAGGATTACCTATCAATAAAAGGTCTATGAAATTTAAAAAAGTAATTAGGGGACAGGGTTATGACGTTTGCCCATGTAATCCAGAAGAATTGGTTAATGACTTGGAGTTAATTTGTGGTTCAATTGATGCTGGAAATAATAATGAAGAACTAAAAAAATAAGGGTATTAGGGTAGTAGATCAATTATTAAAAATGAATTCACTCTTACCAGAACAACATGAAATGTTATATAAAAAATATTTTTCTTGAATATATAAATGGAACAAAAAATAGTTTTAAGTTCTGAAACAGTTAAAGATGATAATAAAAATACTCCGAGTGATTTTACAATCAGATTTGGTCGTTCTTTAATTTTAGATAAAAATAAAACTTATGCTGTTGGTTTGGATAGTATTAACACTATGACTTATTCTTGGCATAATATTAGTGATGAATATGATAATAAAAGAAATTCGTTATAATAATGGTACAGGATTGGAAAGATATTATATTTACAAATGGTTCTTACAGTTACACTGATATTAATAATTACATAAGGGAAACATTAATAAGTAATGATGATTATGAATGTTTAAAAAATCAGACATTGCTCCAATAAGTTTGGAATTTGATTTAAGTAGTTTTAAGATTTTGATTTCAATTAAAGATAATTTTATGTTGGATTTAAGAATGTCAAATTTTCATACATTGCTTGGATTTGATAAAAAAGCATTGAGAAATACTGAATGGGGAACTACAACACCAAATATAATTAACTCTGTGGATACAATTTATATTCATTGTGATCTTATTGATAATTCACTTGTTAATGGTAATTTCAGTGATATTATCTATGCTTTAAGTACTGCAGATTTAACAAGAGCTTATCCATTTACAAAAGAACCACAAAGAGTTGGATATTCTGAAATTAATAAAAATATTATAAATTCAATGAGAATATATATTACAGACATATTTGGTAGAATAATTAATTTTAATGAGGTTGAAACAAGTTTTACATTAATATTAAAAGAAATTAATTAAAATTTAGTTTTATATAATGTATAAGAAAGTTTATGACAAAAATAAAGGAATATTTATTTATATCGATTCTCACACGAGAGAAGAAAATATACATGGTTCGGGTATCTTTGACACTTTAACAAAATTGTTTTCAAGTGGAGTTGCATCTTCAATTAGCACAGCTGGAAAAAAAGCTCTGGAAACAGCAGGAAAAGCCGCGCTAGAAAGTGGAACAAAAAAGGTTGGAATGGAAGTTGGAAATTTAGCTGCTAATAAAATTGTTGAAAAATTTAAAAAGAAACCTGCTCCGGCAGTTGGTGATTTAATTGTTAAGAATAACAGTAAAAATAATAAGGAGGATATTAATATGAGAATAGATAGAATATTGTCAGGATCGGG
The DNA here is from genome assembly GCF_021730395.1 of Mercenaria mercenaria. Classification (NCBI taxonomy): domain Eukaryota; kingdom Metazoa; phylum Mollusca; class Bivalvia; order Venerida; family Veneridae; genus Mercenaria; species Mercenaria mercenaria. Next base: position 6,501,221 of record NC_069375.1, on the reverse strand, counting down.
GACGCGTAAACGTATTAATAGATTAATTTATAAAAAATAAAATAATATATAATATATACATGTTTAGAACAAAACAATATTGTGAAAGATACGAACTAACTCCTATTCAATTAGATACAGCTTTAATATCTGTCTTGGGAAATAATGTTAAGCAACAAAAAAACGGATATCACTTTACAATTAATGATAGAAGCTCATATTTTGATTGGTTTAATGGTTATTTTGAAGAAAGTTTTAAAGTTAATAAGCTTGCTGATGGCGCTAATTATGCTGATGGAGATCATGTTGCTTTAATTAATAATGTAGCTTCAATAATTGATCAGTTAGTGGTTAAACAAAATGGAAAAATTGTATATGATTGTAATAATTTATACAAGGTAGTAAATGTAAAGAATTTGGTTGAATTATCTAAGGATTATGCAGAAACAACTGGAACAAATGAATTTATCTTTTTAGATACTACTGGTGTTGCTGAAGATAGGAAAGATAATGCCGATTATAATCTGGGGTTCACACTATTAGAAAGAAATTAATCGAAGATGGTAATGAGATAAATGTTAAGATTCCGTTAAATAATTATTCATTTTTTAGGGTTTGGAAACTAATATTTTACCTCCAAGTCAAATTCAAATAACACTACAGCTGACGGATGATGATGAATTAATTTTTAGAACTGCTGGTGTTGATCCAGGTAGAGTAATTGTAACAAAATTAATTCTATGGGTTCCACGTTTAATTTTCAATGAATTTGGGTTTAATCTAGTTGTTGAAAGATTTACAAAAGCAAGATGGTCATACCTTCGGGAAATGGTGACACAATCAACCGATACACGACAAAATAATATAACCTTTAGAATAACAGCTGGTATAACAAAACCACAACATGTATTTGTTTATTTACAACGACCTAACAAAAGTAATTCACAACAACATAACCCGCATTTATTAGATACATTTAAGGTAAATGCTAATAATGATGATTGCACTTTAAGCTCCTGTCGTCTTGAAGTTGGTAATGGTGTTTTTTATCCAGAAACAGAATACACAAGTATATCAAGAATATATGATGATGTAATTAATTATTATTATAAACAAAATAATAAGACTACTGGAAGTCTGCTAAATAGATCAAATTTTTCTAATTTATTTGAATTTGTTCATTTTAACTTGGAATATAAAAAGGAAGTAATAACAGAAGTTCCTAAGCATATTACATTAACAGCTAAGTTAAATGTTGCATCAGCAGCTAATATTCGTGTTTACGCAATTGTATTGTATGAGGAGACAGTTGAAATAAATACTATTGGAAATGAACTTGTTATTGTTTAAATAAAATAAAATAAAATTAAAATAAAATAAAATTAAAATAAATATAAAGTATATAATGTCATCAAATTATATTGAATATAAAATAAATTTAACAGACGGTCAAAAGAAAAACTTAGCAAAAGCTTATAATAATAAAACTCCATATAATTTTAGATTAAAACATGAACAATTACGTGGAAACTTCCCTTTACTTTTAACAAAAACACAAATTAATCAAATTAAAAAAGCTGTTGCGAATAAGAAGGGGTTAGAAATTACAATTTCAAAAAAACAAATGTCCAGTCAAGGCCAAAATGGTGGATTTTTAGGAGCTTTAGCTGGTTTGTTAGGAAAAACAATTCTTCCAATGGCAGCAAAAATAGCTCCAAAAATATTAGCCCCTCTAGGCATCGGGGCCCTCTCTGGGTTGGCCAGTACCGGTGTTAGTAAGTTACTTGGGAATGGTATGATTTCGGTAGCTAATGATAAGAGAAATATGATATCACCATATCTTACACCTAATCAAAAAAAGCAACTAGTAGGATCTGGGGTGATTAAATTAACACAAAAACAGAGACAAAATGGCGGCTTTTTGGGTATGCTGGCTGCTAGTCAAGGAATACCTTTGATTACATCTTTGTTAAGTGGGAAAGATTACAGATTGATTCCCAACGGGGGTCGTACAGACGAATTCCTATAGTAAAAAAAAAATAAAATTTATAAACAAACCAATTTCTAACTTTGAAAATTGAACAATGGGTTAAAAAATTAAAAATTAAAAATTTTAGGGGTGTATTTAGTAGAAATAATTTACCAAGAGTGAAACTCTCGGAGACCACAGGTTTACCAAAATCAAAGTTGAATAATGAATGTGGAATTATAAATTTGGACGACTCTGTTGGACCTGGAACACAGTGTTACTTAAATACTTTGTACTTTGATCCATTTGGACTTCCTCCGCCGAAGGAGGTAACTGAATATATACCGGAGGTTAAGTATAAAAAACATACAATATCAAGACAAAACAAGTACGCTCTGTGGTTACTATTGTTTATTTTCCTAAAAATGAATACAAGATGGTATAAATATTTATGATTTATTGTATAAAACACTGAGAGTAAACAATGTAAAACATAATGAACAAACAATTTAAAAAATTATTTCAATAATAAAAGTTAATTGTTCCAATATAAGACTATCAACTCTCATTATTATGATGTTCAATCAAGCGTGTGCTTATGCCATAAGCATACGGTTGAGTTGAATGATTCTGACAATATGAAATTATTATGTTCAGTCATGCGTGTGCTTATGCCATAAGCATACGGTTGAATGATTCTGACAATATGAAATTATTATGTTCAGTCATGCGTGTGCTTATGGCATAAGCATACGGTTTAGTGATTCTGACAATATGAAATTATTATGTTCAGTCATGCGTGTGCTTATGGCATAAGCATACGGTTTAGTGATTTTTACAGCTAACGCACAGATAAAGCAACTATTGGAAAACTAGTGTGATCTCAAGGTGTCGTCTGCTACTTGGATACATGTAAATCAATACAAACGGTGTACTGTATTCGTTGGGCTTGTTTGTATTGGTTTACCATTTTAATTCTTGGAATACTTTTTTAATGGTTGTGAAATTTTTGGAAATATAATCAATGGATAAAGCACATTTTAAAATGTTGTTATGGTCGTTTGCAAATTCGTAAAAACGAATCAAAAGTTGCAGTGCGACAGTGTATACTTAAAACGTGTTTTTCTAGTGTATTTTTAATCCTTTTTTTTCCTTTTTTTGATAATATTTTCAATTGTTTTAAGACGTGTCCTTTGTGGCATGAGTTCAAAATTATGTTTTTCTTGTCTGAGTTTATTAAACTGTCAAGTGTTTTCAGTTGTCCAATACATTCGTCTTCGGTTGGTTCTTCTTTTGGTGTATATCCTTGGTATAGTCTTCTTTCTTCCGAATATGATTGTTGAAGGAATGTTTTTATTTTATTGTATTTTATTGCTGTTGTTCCGGGTGATTTTGTTGTTTTTTTCGGTGTGCTCTGTTTAGATTCATCATTTTGTTTTTGGAGTTTTGTTAGTTGTTTTTGTAAATTCCATATATTTTGTTTTAATCTATTGTTCTCTTTTTGAAGTTTTTTATATTCCTGTCGATATTTACTTAAGTCCAAGGCAAGTCTGGAGAATTCTGGAACTAGTCCTCCAATATTTTGCTGTTGTTGTTGCTGTTCTGGTTGTTGTTGTTGTTGTAGTTGTTGCTGTGGTTGTTGTTGCTGTTGTTGTTGCTGTTGTAGTTGTTGTTGCTGTTGTTGTTTCTGTTCTGGTTGTTGTTGTGGTTGTTGTTGCTGTTGTAGTTGTTGTTGTTGCTGTTGTTGTTGTTGTTGTTGTAGTTCCAAGTATTCGTCACTTTTTAAAAGAATTTCATGATGTTGTTTTATTTCTTCTATTTTGGTAACAGATATAGTTTTACCATTGTTTTTCTTATTAAAGAAAGAAGTTTGTCGATATATTCGAAGTCTTAAAAGGAAAGTTTCTATAAAACCTTCTCTGTTCTAATATCCTTTTCTTCGATGCACAGCACCTTCCAAATACTCAATGTACGGAAGCAAATGTTGGTAAATATCCCTGAAAATAGAAAAAAATAAATAGATTGTTTGCAGGGTTCATACGTGTCAGGGAAATGTCAGGGAATTGTTAGGGAATTTTACAAAATGCCAGGGGAAATGCCAGGGATTTTTATCTCAAAGAATGTGTACGAACCATGGTTTACTCCAATTTCAAAATATTCAAGCATTGAACACAAATATTTTCTAAAGTTAGTTAAAAATAGCAAAATAAAACTTACATTTTAATCGTTTTGAATTTTCCTTCCTTCTGTTCTATCGTTTGTCTGTTTTGGGTTTAACGTCATTTTTCAACAGTATTTCAATCGTTGTTTGTGTTGTGTTATATGACAACAGCTTGCTTCTGCGCAGCTTTGAATGTTCTAGCAAAAGAAAGTTCCAGTGTGTCGTCTGATATAATATTGTTGTAGTGTTCTTATAAGTCCTTTCTTTAATTATTTAACTTTATAAAACATATCCTTGGTCATAACTATTCAAAATAGCATTCTATTCCTTTACCTAAGTTGATAAATGTCCGATGTGTAATACAACACTATATTGAAAAAGAATAATCTAGCATATCGATTGTCACTTCGTGCGGTAAACTCTCTCGATTGGATAAATTTGTTTGGGGATTTAGAAACTGTCTTATTTACGGTTATTTACTACGTTTTATGAATGAATAAACGTAGTAAAAATCTAATGCGTTGTGTTTTACCAATAAGGGCATTACTATTGAAAAATGTTTCTCGGTGTTTTAAATGGATTTAAACTTGTGGGTTTTTTTAATTGTGTGGTAGATTTTCAGGGTACAAATACATTGAGTTAGTATTTTAAGATAGAAACTCTGTTTCTCTTAAAGACTGGTTGGTTTTGGAATTTTTAAATTTGAATTGGTCGGTGTTGAATTTTTTAGAAGGGGTCAAGGAGCCAGGTGGGGCCAAATAATGCCCGCAACCTTATTTTATTCACTACTGATGATTATAAAGAAATATTTTTAATTTCAAGTCATTGTCTTTTAAAGTACCAAAGATATGTCTATAAACGACGCTTTCAAAAAAAATAACATGAAAATAATTTCAAGTGTAACAACTTGGTGACAGTAAGAAAATGTCTCTGATTTTGAATAAAACTATGCATCTTATGATCACTGTTTTTTTCTTCTGCATATTAATGCAAATAAATCATGGAAGACATACTCCAGTGTAACCCACTACAAAATGTTTGCACTAAATGACATATGTCTGTAAATGTATTCGGAATAATCTCATGAATCAACTACTCATGAAACAGTTCTTAGCATTACAATCACAGTATTCTGCACCGTCGTCTGCATCTGAATACCACTGAACAAATATCAAATATATGTCCATTCAGATGCATTATGATTAAGTTAAATTCACAATTCTTTAGAGCTCCTGAAATGTTTCATTTTTTGACAGATGTCGGCAATCATCTAAGTGGGGGTAGTAATACAGTAAGTAATTTTCTGTATCCTTGAACAATCCTGTTGCGCCTGGTTCTTGGTAACTTTTCCTGAAATTATAAAATCAGTAATATTACAATGAAATCAGCGTAAAAGTGGCAACATCCATCTTTTAATTTCCGAGCGTTATTTTTAATTTCATGTTTGAAAACGAGTCATCCCTTTAAACCTGAAGTATACTAAGCACAAAGCATAATAAAACTAGAAATTGCTTTTGTAAAAATGCGCATGTCTCCCCCATTGCAAAGTCCTATAGGCAAGAACTCAATAGTGGTCAGGAGCGAAAGTCAAAGATACACTGATGGTTGGCTGCAATAGGGATCATCTACTTGGTATGTCCAGTCATCCCGCTAAGTTTCAACACTCTTGGCCTAGTGGTTCTCAAGTCACTGTTCAGGCTCCTGTGACCTTGACCTTTGATCAAGTGACCCCAAAATAAATAGGGGTCATCTACTCTGCATGTCTAATCATCCTATTAAGTTTCAACATTCTAGGTCAAGTAGTTCTCAAGTTATTTTCCGGAAATGATTTTACATGACCAGGCCCCTGTGACCTTGACCTATAATAGACTGACCCAAAAATCAGTAGGGGTCATCTACTCTGCATGTTCAATCATCCTATAACGTTTCAACATTCTGGGTCAAGTGGTTCTCAAGTTATTGATCGGAAATTGTTTTCCATGTTCAGGCTCCTGTGACCTTGACCTTTAACAGAGTGACCCCAAAATCGATAGGGGTCATCTACTCTGCATGTTCAATCATCCTATGAAGTTTCAACATTCTGGATCAAGAGATTCTCAAGTTATTGATCGGAAAATGTAATCAATGTTCATGCCCCTGTGACCTTGACCTTTAACGGAGTGACCCCAAAAACAATAGGGGTCATATACTCTGCATGTTCAATCATCCTATGAAGTTTCAACATTCTGGATCAAGAGGTTCTCAAGTTATTGATCGGAAAATGTAATCAATGTTCACGCCCCTGTGACCTTGACCTTTAACGGAGTGACCCCAAAAACAATAGGGGTCATATACTCTGCATGAACAATCATCCTATGAAGTTTCAACATTCTGGGTCGAGAGGTTCTCGGAAACGGTTTCCATGTTCAGGCCCCTGTGACCTTGACCTTTAACAGAGTGACCCCAAAATTGACAGGGGTCATCTACCCTGCATCACCAATCATCCTATGAAGTTTCAACATTCTGGGTCAAGTGGTTCTAAAGTTACTGACCGGAAACGGTTTTCGATGTTCAGGCCCCTGTGACCTTGACCTTTAACAGAGTGATCCCAGAATCAATAGGGGTCATCTACTTTGCATGTACAATCATCCTATGAAGTTTCAATATTCTGGGTCAAGTGGTACTCAAGTTATTGATCGGAAATTATTCTCAATGTTCAGGCCCCTGTGACCTTGACCTTTGACGGAGTGACCCCAAAAACAATAGGGGTCGTCTACTGCAGCAGCCTTACAACCCTATGAAGTTAGAAGTTTCTAGATCAAATGGTTCTCCAGTTACTGATCGGAAATGAAGTGTGACGTACGGACGGACAGGGCAAAAACAATATGTCTCCCCCAGAGGGTGGGAGACATAAATATTCTTGAAAAGTGTACACATCATCTACAGTTTTAGGTGTAGCAAAACTAAATTGCCTGTACATGTATATTCTCCATATTGCCTTTTGTTAAAAAAAATATGCAGCATAATAAAAGGACCTGGGTTCAAATTTCCCAAGTAGCATTCTATGAGATAAATCTCATGCTCCTTTAAAATTTACAGCAGAACCAACTTTTTGTGACGACTGAAGGCCGTGCAGACACTGACTTACGGACAGACCCAAGAACAAGCAAGGAAACGAAACACGAACTTATTTATTCTATAATAATATCTACCAGGTTTCGTGAAAAAAAAATCTATACTAATTTATAAGTTTTTCGGAACCGACACACAGACAGATGGAAATACGAACGAACGGCATATAAGTTCACAATATTCCGTCTACTTGTCGTACGCTATTAGCTTCATAAAATATCTCATGTACATTTTCTTTGACGCATTATAATTACAGTCTTCGTCGTGAGTGGGTTGCCCGAAGCCCAGGACAAGTAAATCCTGTTTCGGGCAAGCCAAAGTTTTCAGGTAGTGCTCGAACGGTGCATATTTCCAAAATTTAAAGGTTTTTGTGTATTCAGCGTATTTGCAAAATGATGAGTATAAATTATTTCGAGGGTGCTCAACCGAACAAAAAAAGCAACAAAAAACATAAAACACGAGGGTCATGGACCCTAAAGCGTTCACTTGTGTACAAGGCTTCAAGTGTGCTTATATAAGTACAGAGTAAGGTTTCTTCTATGTTAACCTATATTACATACATGTCACACACACTTTTGAACCTAGGACAATAATTTGAAAAATTACGATAGACATTACAAATCTGATATCACATGCCAAACATCAAGGCTCTAGCTATTACTGATATAGAGAAGATTTTCAAACTTTCTAATATAAAAGCCTACAGTAAGTTTACGTCAGACACAGGCCTAGGGGTGTGGCCATCTTTTGACCTAGTCACCTTAGGGAAATAATTTGGAGTATGGTATATATAAAGGGAAAAGTGATCACGCCCCCTGGCAGCCATGTTTTTGACAAATCGGAATAATTTGAATAATCTTGGTAGAGGGTCACACAAGAAGCATTTGTGTAAAATTATTTTAAAATCGGGCTAGAAGTATCACACAAGAAGAATTTTTAAGTTTCAACTATATATATGTATAGGGAAAAGTAACCACGCCCTCTGGCGGCCATGTTTTTTTTTACAAATCAAAATAATTTGAACTATCTTGGTAGAGGACTATTTGTGTAAAATTATTCAAAAACCGGGCTAGTAGTTTCACACAAGAAGACTTTTAAATTTTCCACTTTATACATATAGGGAAAAATGACCACGCCCTCTGGCGGCCATGTTTTTTGACGAATCAAAATAATTTGAACTATCTTGGTAGACGGTGACATAAGGACCATTTGTGTAAAGTTATTCTTAATTCGGGCCAGTAGTTTCACACAAGAAGTTTTTTAAAGTGTCCACTATATCCATACAGGGAAAAATGACCACGCCTCTGGCGGCCATGTTTTTTGACGAATCAATATAATTTGAACAATTTTGGTAGAGGGTGACATAAGGACTATTTGTGTGATATTATTTCAAAATCGTATCATCGGTTAAGGAGGAGATGTCGTTTGAAGATTTTTCTATTTTTAGCCCTGGCGGCCATGTTTTTTGACGAATCAATATAGTTTGAACAATCTTGATATAGAGTGATATAAGGACCATTTGTGTGAAATTATTTCAAAATCGGACCATCGGTTTAGGAGATGTCGTTTGAAGTTTTTCTGTTTTTAGCTTTGGTGGCCCCATGTGTGCAACTAAGCGGAACCTTTTGAATAACTTTGGTAGAGACCATTCATACCAAGTTTCATCAAAATCCATTCAGTGCTTATGGAGGAGAAGTCTTTTAAACACAATTGTTGACCACGGACGCACGGACGACGATCACAGCGTGATCACAATATCTTACCCTGAGTATTGCTCAGCTGAGCTAAAAACAATATGGCATATACGGTCATGTAATTTTCAAACGTGCACTCCGACTATTCCCCGAAGGAATGCTTACTCTATGCAAAAATCATGCCAAAATCTTTCTACGAAATTATTGTTTGCGAGCGGAATGACTAAATAGTGTGTAGCAACTGGTCAATAGATTTAAAAAAAAAAAAAAACTAGTTATCATATCAATTTATTTTACTGTAAAATGAGCGAAAAGGATCGGAGGTCTCCGACCTCGTTTTCGCTATATTATCTTAATTTTTTCCCTACCCCCATTTTCACGTGCAAAAATTTGGGCATCAAAATTTCACACAAAAAAAAAAACTGTTTGTATTTTAGGGAAAAATAAGTTAATCCCCAAAAAAGTTTACTACAACATAAATTTCATTTTAAGCGTATTCTAATTTTGTATTCTTTCCGATTCTTATTGTCACACTTGTATACATGAATGCATGTTACGTACAAAAAAATGCGTAATGAAAAAAAAAAAAGATACTTCTTATTAAACATTTGAGCCGCACCATGAGAAAACCAACATCCGTGCAGTCTGGTCAGGATCCAAACTGTTCGCTAACGGTTTCTTTAATTGCAATCTATAGGCTTTGAAAGCGAACAGGCTGGTCTGGATACATGCTGGTCGCAAACGCACTAGGTTGGTTTTCCCATGGCGCGGCTCATTTTACTGCTCGTTCTCTCCTCCATAGCATTTTTTTTAAATCTGAATTTTCTGAAAATGTTCCTGAAATGTTTTTGAACAGAATAAGATTATAAAATTCCTTGACTATCGAGTCCATTTTCACGCTACAGTGGAAGTTGGGAATTTAAATACAATTTCTCCCGGAATCTGGAGATGTTAGTTCAAGCTCGACTAGCTACAGCGTTCCATGAAGTGAGAAAGTTGTCTTTTTTATGGAGTGTCTACTGGTTAGAAACTATAAAGACAGGCTGTGTAAATTTAAGGTTGCTGAGAAACGGCGTAAACCCAACACAAATAATAGTTATCAATTGCGCAAGTGCAATAACTTATTTATTTCATGCCCGTACACATTAACTTCATTTCGTTTTGACTGTGCATAGTTCGATCAACATAATAGTTAGAATTAACCGGGAATAATTATTGTTTATTTTTTGGTTTTACGCCCGTTTTCGACAACATTTCATTTTTTACAAGCACTAAACTCTTTCCCACAGTAACTTACAACTGTCCCATTGAAAAATATTAGTCACGGATAGAGTGACTGTACCGGACACCAAACCTATGACCGCTTGATTCACAAGCGAACGCTCCAACCAGTACAAAGTCATTCGGACGGAAGTACCCAGCCTATTTTTATTTCCCCTTTTTACTTGACAACAAAAGCTAGCTAATTTCTATCTCTGACCACTCGAGTTGAAAAGTTATTGTTACAATAACATGTTCGTCATTAAACCGCGTTATTACAGTGCAGTTCGTGATGTGCAGGTTGTTATCACAGGGATTTTTAAGGCTGATTTTGGGGCCGAATATGGGCCCAATCCCAATTGCAAAAATTTGCTTATTTTCCCAATTATTAGGTTTAAATTTCCCAAAATTTTACTGATCGTTGAGTGCCTGCGAGTTTCTCACTGAAGAAATACCAGAAAATTTAGTAGACACTTTCAAAAGACAAAAGAATATAAAACAAAAGACTTGTAATATGACATGAAACAATAACAATGCTGAAATAAAGGTTGTATGATGGTAAAACTTTTTTTTTTTCATTTCCCAATTTTCAGGTTTTACACGCCATTTTTCCCAACTGAATGGGCCCCGGGCCCCAGTTTCTAAACGGTAAAAACATCCCTGTATCATAGGTTCTCCAGTATCTAAGTTCTGAAGTCGCTCTGTAACCACTTGAAACATTCAACAAAAAAAACAAAGTAAAACAAAAATTGGCAAATGTATGTAGAGTTCGACGTATATGGTGACTTCACAAATGGATTGATGTGCGAACGGACGTATGAATTGATAAACTGATTGATACATTTGAAGATATAATACAGACAGACCGGCAGACACGAACAATAGCAAAATGGAGAATATTTATAAGCATACTACATATAAAATTTGGTTATTGTATTTTTGGTTCGAGTTCAGCCGGGAACGTTTGTTCTTCTTCATAGTTAAGTTTAATTAATTTTATGAATATATTTCTCTAATGTATTCCATTTGACGCTGTTAAAATACAAACTTTACCTTCAAAGATAATTTCCCCAAGTATTCCACTTCGGCTCCATAACTTCGCTTTTTATCCAACACCTATGGATATATGCCGGATGAAAGATGGACGACTGTTTTTTTTTTGGACTGTTTTGTCTTTTTCCCTTTGAGTAATTCAAACTCCAGTCAATACTGTCATTTAAGTTTCTGCAAGTAAATAAGACATTATCATAATAGTTGAGAATATTACCTCATCTTGCATTAATTGTTTCTTACTTTTTTAAATTCATTATATACACTGATCCGAACTGAATATTGGTACGGTACCAGCGTTATGTCCCTTGTGTCAAGTGAAAGGGCGCCAAAACTTTAATCTGAATATTGAAGTAAAAAGGGGATTAATTAATGAAATACTGTGCAAGAGATGTTATTCTTGAGTCATATGCTGTGCATGATGATGTAGAATAAATACTTTATGTTGTGTGCCTTAAGGTCAAAACGTACCCAACCCAAAATGTACCCATGTTTTCTCAATCCCTGTGAATTATTTCTAATGTAAAAGGGCTGACGCTGTACATTCTATTTCAAGGTTTTATTAATCGAGAGAAAAAAAAAAAAACAAGACAAATATATTTCTTCTCTCTTAAAATTCGCTCCCTGCTAATTTTGCCGCCTCAATTTTTTTCAGACAAAAATCCGATGAACAACTTTTTTTTTTTTAATTTGGTGTGGCCTAAAACATTAATTTTATACTTTTTATGATATTGTAGAATTTAATAGACTTTGTTCAGCTGCAACATCTACTGTCAGAAAAAAAACAAAAACAACCCAGATTATTATTATTGTAGAATAACATTAATTCAGCCAGTTAAAATGCCATTTATAAGGGGCTGACCATTTGATATTAGGGAGGTTGGTGCTTTCTTGGATTTGTTTTAATTCTGAGTAGCTTTGCTTGAAAAAAGTATTCTGGCTTCAACAAAATGAAAACAAGTCTGGACTTCCAAATCCCGGAAGAAACAATTGTGGCTTCAGGTCAGATTAAAAAAAAAAACCTTGGGGCATGTGATGTCAAAAACTGGGTCACTATGTCAAACATGTTTACAAACTTTACACTGTTATGGTTTGTTAGTACAGTCTGTGTCTGATAACTTCGAGTGACTATTTGGACGAGACCAAGTCGGGGGTCATCGATACTTATCATTTTCTAAGTGAACACTTTTATATTATACTACTAACTGGAACGCTTACTTTGAAGTAGAAGATTAGTACCGGCCGTAGAGCGTTAGCCTTACATGTGCAATTCTTTTTATTTCCATTTTAGCGTTTGTTCGAATCCCACTGTGATTTATACTTTTTTTGTATCTTTGTTTTTTATTAATGTTTCAAATACATTTTTTCAAAGACAATTGAAAATATTCAAAATGCAGTAATACAGCACTAGGGTATACAATGACGAAATATGGAAAAATGATGTTGCTTGAAATTTGTAGTATGCATTTATCACCATTCTTATACTGAACAATGTTTTTCTTTGCAACAACAGACGTGGACGCCTCTGACATGTTGACTACACTAAATACTGGCAATATACCAGAGAGGAATTTAACCTGCACGAAATTTCCGAGTGTTTTCGTGACTTTAATGCATTCATAATATGATGTGTTTACACAGAGCTGTTGGCTGGTCACCTTTAAAGAGAAATTAATTTAATATATTTCTAAATATATTAATACATTTCAGGAAAAATGAATGATTATGGTGGTTACCCTGAAAGAGAAAAAAAAACTTAAAAAAAAAAAAAAAACACCTACCGTGATTCGAACTTACGACCCACATAATTCGACATTTCAAACACCAATGCTTAACCACTGAGCTACCGGGACTGACAGACGTGTTACAATAAAATATACCTAATATTATTGTTTATGTAAGCTGCTTTACCGATTTTGTTAGTTTTATAAGTTCAGAAAACATAAACAAACGTGACGTCACTCCGAAGTTATCAGTCACGGACTGTACAGTGTTTTCTCTTGTAAAGCTTATGAATTTGTGAAAAAGAATTATGCATATTCTGTTGTGTATAAAAATATTTTTTGAAATTGTGAATTCAGAAACATTTTGAACTTATTTCTGGAATATCCTGAATTTAGTTCTTAATATTTAGAGAGTATTTCAGTAAAAGTTCAGTAAAATCATTTTCTGAAACTTTTTGAATTCATTTCTGAATCTTTCAGATACAGTTCAGTACAACCTCCAAAATATTTAGAAATGTTCAGAACAGAAACACACTGTTCAGAAAGATTCAGACTGCTAAAAATGGTTCAGGCAGGGTTCAGTCTGTTCAGACATGTTTCAGAAATATTCAGATAAATAATGTCATGAGGAAACTTCTTCTGATTTATAAAAAAAACATAAACACTTGATGATAACAATTTTTTCTCTTAATCATGTCAGCAAAATGCAAGATTGAGCATAACATTTCTTTAACAAGCTTATTACTAATTTAAGTTTTGAATTCCCAAAAAATATCTTTGGGTTACTATGAAAAAAATATTCTGACCCTCAAGTTTTGAAAAAATACTCGGTCTTTCAAAGAAAGGGGAAAAAAATCTTTTTCTCCAAGTAAACAAAATCCTGGGAGGCCCCTCACACTAGCCCCCTCCTCCCCCGCCCTTAAAACAAGTGTGCAAGTGAGATTGCATTTACAAATTGGATAGACAGGATTTTCTTCATAGGAGTTAGTGCATAAAGCTTGATATTCAGTTTAGGTAAACAAAAATATTGGAACTGTACATATTACTTCAGGCCAGTTAAGTAAGGTATAAGATCACACTGCTTTGTACTTGATATTTTTATTACTTAAACTGTAGATTATGGCACAATTTACATACAGGTATCAGTTTGTTTAGAGTTTTTGTATCACATTTTGACACTTTACTTTTTTGAAAAGGTCAGAGTAATTTATGATATAAATGTTCATGGTGAAGTTGCTGTGAAAGCCAAAGGCACTTTTTATATTTATATAATTCCACATTTTCTTTGCAGTCAGATTGTTTTGACACTGTTGCACAAAATAGGATCATTTAAGATGTTCCTTTATTTAATGAAAGATAGTAAGACTGGCTTCCATCATTTTTCAGATGTTGTACAACTACAGGCCACTTTCAGTCTCAGTCAAGTTGAGGGGTCAGTTGCACGAATGGTAATTGTAATTCAAACTGGTCACTGGAAAAAGTGCCGCTGTGTGGGAATCAATTGTAGTTTCTCCGGTTTGTATTTCATATGTTTTTCCAGCAATGTAGAGAGTTTGAAAAATTCTGCGGGCAAAGAAGAACACTTAATTCATACCAAGTACATAGACAGGAGCTGTTTTTGCCCGAAAGTTCAGCTGTGTTACACAGTGTAAGAATTTGTGCAGGGTAAATGGTGCTGCCATGGTGTTGGAGATTTATGCACATAATTTTGCACTTAATGTCTATAAGTTCTGTAAGATTTAGGTATGATTATACATGACATATCTAAGTAGGAGAACAGTCTATTCTTATATTTAAACAATAATAAAAACCAGTAAGAGGGACAACAGGTCAAAGGCAACAGTTGAATATGAATGATTTTAATTTCTTATATTCACCACAATTACTAGGCTGCTTAAAACTGGCAAGATGACAGCTACATGATTTTTTATAACCACTGTGTAATGACATGAAAACTATCAGTATTTAGTGTTCAGTTATAAAATGAAACAACTGTCCTACATCAAATACTGTTTCAGACATAAAAAAGTCATGAGGTTTTTGTAAAAAAATATAATGATTACTAAGATAATCTTTAAAAATTTTGAAATTTATGCAATATAATTATGTCCTTGATGTAACAATTTTTATGACTTAAAAGTAACACTGGTACCAAGTGTGACATATTTTACCTAAATTTTAGATAATATAATCTTAACAGCTACATATGCAACCAGGTAATTATGAATCACATACCATTATATATGATAAAATGACCATTATATATGATAAAATAAATAAAGATTGATAAATAGTAAAATAACCAAATAAAATACAGTTTGTAAATAATGGTTATAGCACTGAAAAGTATCAAATGTTGAGGATCTGTATGTTGTGTGTATGAATGTTATTAGCTCGACTATTTGAAGAATAACTAGAGCTATCCTACTCATTACGGCGTATAGAAATGAAAAATTAAAAATCTTCTTTTCTGAAAGTTCAAGGCCTAGGACTTTAATATTTGGTGTGTAGCATTGCCTAGTGAATCTCTTAACAAAAATTATCAAATTATGCTCCTGGGGTGAAAAGAGGACCCACCCTGGGGTCACTTCTTATGACTTATAAATGTAGGAAAAAGTAACTCGAACATTATCAGATCATATTTTCTAGACTATTTAATTAAATTTCCTGATGACCCCAAGTGATTAGGGGTCACTTGAAGTTAACTGTGACCTTGACCTACTGACCTACTTTTTTGCTTTTTAAGATACAGCCTTGAAATTTGGATGGCATTTACAGTTTTGCACACTGATCTTAAAACTGACTTTCAGTGACCATGAATGTGACCTACTAATCTACTTTCTTTATATTTTAGCATTAAATTGCCATAAATTTGAAACATTCAGGTGAGTGATTCAGGGTCATCATGACCCTCTTGTTTTTAATGTACTAAAATATTTGAGTCATTGAGGTGGTTTGTCCACAAGTAACAGGCTCAACATTATGGTACATGTACTATTTCTATCCAAAGGGATATTAAATGTTTTTGACATCTCAGTATTGACATGAGTTTTACAAAGGATATTTTGCGACCAAAATGGTTCAAAAGAAATAGCTCGACTGTCAGAAAAAAACAACACTTTTTAGCTCGGACTATCCAAAGAATAGGGGAGCTAACCTACTCGCCCTGGCGTCTGCATCAGAGTGAGCGTGTGCGTGAGCGTGAGCTTCACACAAATGTTAAAGTGTGCATACCAACCCAAATATTTTCAAAGTCCATTGAGATATTTGTTTGATATTTTGCATACTTGTTTACCATCATGACCCCAGTCTGTAAAAAGGAGGAGGCAACTCTATCAAGCATTTTGACTGAATTATGGCCCCTTTTCGACTTAGAATAAATGTTAAAGTTTGCGTACCACCCCAAATATTTTCAAAGTCCATTTAGATATTGCTTTGATATTTTGCATACTTGTTAACCATCATGACCCCAGTCTGTAAAAAGGAGGAGGCAACTCTATCAAGCATTTTGACTGAATTATGGCCCCTTTTTTGACTTAGAATAAATGTTAAAGTTTGCGTACCGCCCCAAATATTTTCAAAGTCCATTTAGATATTGCTTTGATATTTTGCATACTTGTTAACCATCATGACCCCAGTCTGTAAAATGGAGGAGGCAACTCTATCAAGCATTATGACTGAATTATGGCCACTTTTCGACTTAGAATAAATGTTAAAGTTTGCGTACCACCCCAAATATTTTCAAAGTCCATTGAGATATTGCTTTGATATTTTGTATACTTGTTTACCATTATGACCCCAGTCTGTAAAAAGGAGGAGGCAACTCTATCAAGCATTTTGACTGAATTATGGCCCCTTTTCGACTTAGAATATGCTTATTGTAATGTTATAGTTTTACTCATAGCTTATATTATACTATCAAGCACTGAAAATAGTTGAGCACGCTGTCCACTGACAGCTCTTGTTTATTACTGTTGTTGTACTTCTATTTTTAATGTCATTTGTTGGCTTGTGTTTTCAGGAAAAGATGTTACAGCCAGTGTATGAAGACTGAACTTTTGGTACGGTCACAGGTGCTCTTGCAAAGACTGATGGCCTGGCAGCATAAACTATTCTATGGTAAATAGGGCCTGACATAATTTGTGTTATGTTTTCAGCTTTTTATACGCCCGTCTCTGGAAGAGCGGGGCGTATTATGTGAACACCCGTGTCGGTCGGCGTCCAAATGCATGTCCACTCTCTAAAGTCAAACAGTTTTCATCCGATCTTCACCAGACTTGGTGACAATGTTTGTGGGCATATTGTCTTGGCCAAGATCAATAACCAGCAAGTTCGCCCCAGGCACTCTTGGTTTTTAGCCCTTGAATTACTCGAAAAACTGCAGATTTAGCCAAGTCCAACAGTTTTCATCCGATCTTCCATAAAAGCCCTGAAACCACTGGGCAGAATTACACCAAACTTCACAGGAATGATCCTTGGGTGGTCCCCTTTAAAAATTATTCAAAGAATTGAATTCCATGCAGAACTCTTGTTGCCACGGCAACCGAAAGGAAAAACTTTTAAAATTTTCTTGTCCAAAACCACAGGGCCTAGGGCTTTGATATCTGGTGTGTAGCATCATCTAGTGGTCCTCTACCAAAACTGTTTAAATTATCCCCCTAGGGTCAAATATGGCCCCGCCCCAGGGGTCACATGGTTTATGTACACTTACATATAGACTTATATAGGGAAAACTTTGAAAATCTTCTTGTACAAAACCACATGGCCTAGGGCTTTGATGTTTGGTATGTAGTATCATCTAGTGGTCCTCTACCAAGATTGTTCAAATTATCCCCCAAGGGTCAAACATGGCCCTGCCCCGGGGGTCACATAGTTTATATAGACTTATATAGGGAAAACTTTGACAATCTTGTACAAAACCACATGGCCTAGGGCTTTGATATTTGGTATGTAGCATCATCTAGTTGTCCTCTACCAAGATTGTTCAAATTATCCCCCTAGGGTCAAATATGGCCTCGCCCCGGGGATCCCAAGTTTTACATAGACATATGGGGAAAAAAGTTTAAAAATCTTCTTGTCTGAAACCACAACACTTAGACCTTTGATATTTGGTTTGTAGCATTGTCTTATGGTCCTCAACCAAAATTGTTCAAATTGTACCCCTTGGGTGAAAAGAGGCTCTGCCCTAGGGGTCCCAAGTTTTATACAGGAAAAAGCTTTAAAAATCTTCTTGTCTGAAACCATACGACCTAGGCTTTTGATATTTGGTATGCTGCATTGTCTAGTAGTCCTCTACCAAAATTGTTCAAATTATGCCCCTGGGGTTAAAAGAAGCCCCGGCCTGGGGTCACTTAGTTATTATGTGAGTTATATAGGAAAAATACTTAAAAAATCATCTGATTATATTTCCAAGACTGTTTAATTATAATTACCTGAAGACCCCAAGTAATATGATGTCACTTGACTGTGACCTTGACCTACAGACCTACTTTCTTGTTTTTTAAGATACAGCCTTGAAATTTTAATGACATACACAGTTTTGCACACAAATTGTAAAACTGAATTTCATTGACCATGAATGTGACCTACTGACTTTCTTAATATTTTATCATCATTTTGACATTTAAAACATGTAGCTCTGACATATTACTCAGATGAGCGATCCAGGGTCATCATGACCCTCTTGTTATTTCAAACCTTCCATGAATATTTATCAACATGCAATGTTGTACCATTCCCCCAACCTCACTACTCCACCCAGTCATGCCCACCACCCCGATCATGCATCCCCCCAACATTTCTTTTTTATTATGCCCCCCTTCGAAGAAGTTTTGAGGTCAAAGGTCAAGGTCACAGTGGCCACGAACAGTTAAACGGTTTCCGGATGATAACTCAAGAATGCTTGGGCATAGGATCATGAAAGTTGATCGGGAGGTTGGTCATGACCAGCAGATGATCCCTATTGAATTTGAGGGCAGTATGTCAAAGATCAAGGTCACAGTGACCACGAACAGTTAAATGGTTTCCGGATGATAACTCAAGATTGCTTGGGTCTTGGATCCTGAAAGTTGATAGGGAGGTTGTTCATTATCAGCAGATGACCCCTGTTGATTTTGAGGTCATTAGTTCAGATTTCAAGGTCACATTGGCCAGGAAAATTTCAACGGTTCTGGACAAAAACTTGGCTTAGGCCAAGGGGTCATGAAAGATGATAGAGTATAAGATTCTTTCACTGGTTGTAGGTGCAGATGGGAATATCCCGCCTCGAGGGTAACTGTTTAGGCGGTAACGAGGCTTCCTGCCGAGTTACCACAGAAACAGTTACCCGAGAGCCGGATATTTCAATCTCCACCTATAACTAGTGACAGAATCTTTTTCTTGCATACCGATTTCAAGAAATAATAATAAAAATAAAATCAATCGAACGGCTTTCTTTTTAGAACTATTTCTTATAGCAGTGTATTTAAACAAAGCACGGGAAACCAACGCCCGTAAACAGGAAAGATGTCACGACGTTTCAAAACAAATAACAATGTTTAGTTCCGGTTTTGTTTTATCAGTTATGAATTTTTGATAAAATAACGTAATTTGAATCGAGAAATATACTATCAGGAACCAATAGGAACTGTCAAGGTATTGAATTTTTATTCCGTTTTTTAAAATAAAATATAAATTACTACATAAATCTTCTACATATATGTAGTTCGTAATATGTCATTTACAGCACGAGAGTCATCTTACACCCCGGGGTGTAAGATGGATTTTTCCAGCACCGGTAGAAATACCGGAAATCCCCGTCTGGTATGCAAGAAAGGTTTATCATCACCAGCAGATGACCCATATAGATTTGAGGTCAGTAGGTCAAAGGTCAAGGTTACAGTGACCCAGAACATTTAAAACTTTTCCAGACAATTACTTGAGAACGTTTGGGCCTAGGATCATGGAACTTGATAGGGAGGTTGCCCAGGTTGGTCATGACCAGTAGATGACCCCTGTAGGTTCTGAGATCAGTAGGCCAAAGGTTATGGTCAGATTGACCCGTAACAGTTAAACCCTTTCCGGACGATACCTTGAGAACGCTTGGGCCTAGGATCACGAAACTTAATAGGGAGGTTGATCATGACCAGCAGATGACCCCTGTTGATTTTTTAGGTCAATAGGTTAAAGGTCAAGGTGACATCAGATTGAACCAGAACAGTGAGCATATCTGTTTGTTTTGCTATTACTGAATGCATGAAGGGGGGCATTTCGTGTTCGACGAGCTCTTGTTTCATTTTTAATTTTCCATCCATATTTATAATCAACATGTTATGTTTTTTACCCTCACCTGGTCTCCCCCGCCATCCCCCAAAAATAAATAAAAAAATCTATTCCTTTTTAGCTCGTCTAAATTAAGCAGCGCTTTCTACATTCTGATTGGCTCTTGGTCTTGGTCTCGCATGATTTTGCACACAGTAACTCAAATAGAAACTGGAAACATGAAATAGTTCGGCTGCCGACAAAAATGAGAGTTGGTCTATGGATCGCGGGGTCGCGAGTTCAATCCCCGGGTGGGGCGTATATTCTCCGTGATGATTTGATAAAATACACTGTGTCTGAAATCATTCGTCCTCCACCTCTGATAATTCATGTGGGGAAGTTGGCAGTTACTTGCGGAGAACAGGTTTGTACTGGTATAGAATCCAGGAAGACTGGTTAGGTTAACTGCCCACA
Organism: Mercenaria mercenaria; assembly: GCF_021730395.1. Lineage (NCBI taxonomy): Eukaryota > Metazoa > Mollusca > Bivalvia > Venerida > Veneridae > Mercenaria > Mercenaria mercenaria. The sequence goes on along the minus strand of NC_069375.1, from coordinate 6,480,560 downwards.
GTTACATGACTGAAATACTGTTGAAAAACGGCATTAAACCCAAAACAAACTAACAAATATAAGAAACATTGAAAATTTTCTTCTTTGAATCAACAATAGCTAGACCTTTGATATTTTGCCTGTGTTATCAGATTTGTAATTTCCATAGTAATTATTCAAATTATTGCCCTAGGTTCAAAAATGTGCGTGACATGTATATAATATACCGGTAGGCTAACAAAGAAGAAAACTAACTCTGCTTTTATAGACACACTTGAAGCCTTGTACACAGGTGAGCGCTTTAGCGTCAATGACCCTCTTGTATTTGTAATTATCTGGATTTAAGTTTATATGGTAATTAGGAACGTTAATGATTTCACAGAATAAACTGACTGCTTTGCATGCTAGTAAAGACCTGTTACAATTTATTTTTTATAGGCAGCTGAGCGTGCAGGTCAGAACGTGTTAGATGCCCTCACTGTCATGACAGAGGAAGCTGGCGGCCTCGAGTCCTCGACAAGATTGAGGGATTACAGAACCAGGAGAACGAGACTGTGTACAAGGCAGCACTAGAACTCACTGGAAAAATTACTTTGGTGGAGATGTAAGATATACAATGAATCTTGATACATTGAAATATTTGGTTAAAGAAATGTTTTTAGTACTTTAATGATGTATCAGCAGGGCTGGGGATTGTGGGGACAGACTTCTGGTTTGCTGTTTGTCTGACTGCCAGTCAATCCAAGCAAAGTGGGATCAAGTGATAACTTTAAAGGTGCAAGATATTTTTTCATAGAATTTGGTAAATGGATAGATAGATGGCAGTACGGAGAATATGTGCATTATGTCTGTTCTGTTAATCCCCCGCCACGAGTGGTGGGGGGTTATAGGAATGGTCTCCATCCGTCCTTCCGTAACATTTTGTGTCCGATCTGTATCTCCTAAACACCTTGTAGGATTTTCATGACACTTGGGTCAAATGATCACCTCATCAAGACGATATGCAGAACCCTTGAGTCAGCCATGTCGGCTTAAGGTCAAGGTCACAACTCAAGATAAAAGGTTTGGGCCTTTAATTTGGTGTTCAGGTGAACAATCAAAGGCAGTTATTGCCCTTTTGTTTCATATGTTGCAAAAAGAATGGTTATGCTTGTATTTATTTTACTTCTTGAACTTGTTTTCACAGGGAGTCGTGCACCATGTGAACAGTGATGTTGAAAAGTTCTGATGAGCCTGCTATCGTTACAGCCGAGGCAAGTCAAAAAGAGCGAACAGGAGTTAGAAATTTTGTCTGACATGGACTTACCTACTATAATATGTAAGCTTCTTTGAGTGGAATCAGTGAATCTTACATGTATTGCTTTTCATGCTCCCCGAAGGGCGAGGATATGGTTGCCGCTTTGTCTATCCTTCCATCCGTCCATCACACTTTTGTCCGGAGTATAACTTGAAAAGTATTAATGGCATTTGATTGAACATTCACTTAGAGGCCATTGTGACAAAGTGCACCATCAAAGAATCATAACTCTACCTTACCTAGTTATATGCCTGAAGGGACGTATTATGTTATGACGCTGGTGTCCGTCCATGCGTCCGTTAGCAATTTCGTGACCGCTCTATAACTCTTCAACCCCTTGAAGGATTTCAAAGATACTTTGCTTAAATGTTCACCACATCGAGACGACATGCAGAGCGCATGTTTCGGATAACTTGCTTCAGGGTCAAGGTCACAGGGGTCAAAGGTCATATGACTTTTTTTTCGTGTCCGCTCGGTTACTCATGAACCACTTGAAGGATTTTAAGACTTGGCACAAACGTTCACCACATTGAGATGATGTGCAGAGCGCATGTTTCGGATGGCTTGCATCAAGGTCAATGTCAAACTTAGGGGTCATGTGGATATTGCACTGCATTGCGGTGCTCTTGTTTTTATTTGGCAGATCCCTTTTTTGTTCACTTTCAATAATATTTTATTGAATTACTTCCCTTCTGTGTTACTATAAATAGCTTATTTTGTAACCTTTTTATTATTGGTCATAGGGAAAAACCAAGACCACTTTTCTGTGGTACAACATGGATGGTACCTCCAATTTTTAGGTGTATTTTGACATATCTATACCTGGTAATGTTGTTTTTGTGGACTTATAATTTTTTTCTGTCAACTTAGAATTTTTTTTTAAAATTTCTTCCCTTTGTTCTTCCTGTCCTTCGGGCTTCAACAGTTAAGTTCTTTTTGCTCCCATTCTCTTATGATATAACCCTTCGGGCGTATATTGCCCCGCTTGGTATAGCTCTTGTTTTTAAATGATCTCCCTTTATTACACAAAATAAGGCTTGTCCGGAGCATTACATGAAAATTATTAAAAAATGGCATTTCATTGAAACTTCACGAAATCATAGAGACTATTGACGGGAAGTGCAGTACATGTCAAAGAACCATAACTCTACTTTACCTTGTTTTTGAATTATCTTCCTTTATAGTACAAAATAAGGCTTGTCTACAGCATAACTTGAAAAGTCTTTAATTGCATTTCATTGAAACTTCACAAAAGGATAGAGGCTATTGACGGGAAGTGCAGTGTCAAAGAATCAGAACTCTTCCTTATCAAGTTTTTGAATTACCTCCTTTTATTCAATTTTCTTCTTTTTATTAGATCTCCATTTTTATATCTCACCTGTCACATAGTTGACCTTCTGTGAATTGCCCGTCATTTTCTTGTGAACACGATAGAGACCACATTTTACAATCGATTTTAAACTTGAACAAAACTTTTATTTGCGTAATATCTCGGTTCCTTTTGAAAACTGGTCAGACCCCATCATGGGTTCCAGAATTATATGGCTCCTTAAAGGGCCAAAATTTGCTTTTCGGCTTGTGAACACGATAGAGACAACATTTTGCAATTGACTTAATCAAACTTGCACGCAACTTGTGTTGGCGTAATATCTTGGTTCTTTTTGAAAACTGGCCAGATCCCATCATGGGTTCCATAATTATATGATCCCTTAAAGAGCCAAAATTTGCTATCTTGGCTTTTGCAGCCATCTTCATTTATGGTTTGATTTGATACAAACTTGTAAATTATCTTCAATAACAATACATCTTGGATTCCGTGATGAATCTGTCGGATCTAATCATAGTTTCCAGAGTTACAGCCCCTGATTGACCCCTGAAAGAGCCAAAATTTGTTCATTTTTAACTTGTGAACATGATAGAAGTGACATTTTATACTTGATTTTAACCACACTTACACACAAGTTAAGACACAATATCTCGGTTCCTTTCGAAAACCAGCTAGATAATGTCATGGGTTCTAGAGTTACTGTCCCTGAAAGAGGCATAATTTTCATTTTTGGCCCTTTCAGCCATATAGGGGTTACATTTATGCTTTGATTTGATACAAACTTGAACAGAATGATTATCTTGATAATCTCTAGGTCAGCATTGAAACTGGGCCATGTCGGGTCAAAAACTAGGTCATCAGGACAAATCAAAGGAACCTTGTGTATGCGATAGAGGCTGTATTTTCCAATTGATCTTCATGAGTTGTGGTCAGAATGATTGCCTTGATAAAATCTAAGTCAAAATCGAATATGGGTCATCCGGGGTCAAAAACTAGGTCACTATGTCAAATCAAAGAAAAACATTGTGTATGCAATAGGGGCTGCATTTTATAACGGATCTTCATGAAATAAAATCAGAATGTTTGTCTATATAAAATCTAAGTGAAATTTGATTATTGGTCATCTAGGTTAAAAAACTAGGTCACCCGGTCAAATCAAAGAAAAGCCTTGTGTATGTAATAGAGACTGTATTTTTCATTTGATCTTTATGAAATTTGGTCAGAATGATAGCCTTGATGAAATTAAGGTCAAATTCGGATGCAGGTCATCTTTGCTCAAAAACTAGGTCACTAGGTCAAATTGAAGAAAATACTTGTTTACACTTGAGAGACCACATTTTTGGTCCAATTCTAATGAAAATTAGTCAGAATATTTGTTTCCATGAAATCACTAAGTCAAACATGTTTACACTGTTATGATATGTTTCTCAGGTGAGCGACCTTGGCCCTCTTTTTTAAGTCTTTTAATTGGTGTAACTGTCAGGTTTACATTTTTTAGTTAACATTATTACATGAACAATACCTGAAATTTACCTTGTTTTCATCCTTTGCATTAATTTTGCAACACCATTTGAGAATGATTTTACTAGTATATGGTATATGATATATCTTAACTAACATCACTCATTCCATTTTCCTCTTTTTATAATACAGGTATGGCAAGAAGTTTGAAATCAAAGTCACAAGAAGTTTGATGATGGAAGTATCTGTGATCATTTAGTATTTCCAGTGGTTCAGAGGAACAGATTACACTCAGTTAAAACTAAAAGTGATATTAATCTATTTGTGAATGAACGAGGTCTTAATGAGGATAAAATGTTAAGAAGACAAACCTGATGCAGCATTAATTTTGTGACAGTATCAGTGTAATATTTAACCATGTACAACTGTTTTTCATTATAAATGCAGTAAAAGGTAATACAATGTTAAAACTGCTTTACACTTTTTATGCGAGGGAATATGTTGTATATGGTCACTATAGAGGTTTTTCCATTTGATGAAATAATATTGTGGGTGAACCGGTGAAGAATATATTGACCAAATCTGTCATGTTGACCATAATGTTTCGTGCAACCTTTATTGTACAAAAAGTAGATTTGTTATAGCACCAAATAATAGTGAGATTGGAAGGCCAGTGTGCAAACCACTGAGCTATCCGCCCACCACCATTAGATATATTAAGGCAAAAACCGTCATCTCGGCGCAAAAACTGTATGCATGTTTGTGCTTTACTTCAATGAGCCCACATTTGGCGCTGAGGTGACATTCTAATTCCAAAAAAAAAAAAAAACTATTACCTCCTCATCTGTAACACTACTTATTTACGTTGCTTACAGTTAAGCATGATAAAAAATATGGAATAAAAATCTTGATAAAATTGATTGTACATACGTTTTCCAAGTCTGAATAAACCTTACCACAGAAGACTGTATTCATTAGATGTAAATTGGTTTCTTCCGACATCCCTGCCTAAGTGCCTGTAGCGAACACCTCCCGTTTAACATTTATTGCTAGCATGGTAGAATCCAAAAGGCTGAGTGCTGAGATATCACAGTATTAAGTATAACGATAACTCACAACATGGTTTTGTTACAAGTCGGGGAAGGGACCCAGGGCTGTGATTTGGGAAACAAATAGCTCGGCATTATGTTAAACCCGATTATAAAAAAAAAATCCAAAACTAAAGCAATCCCCATACGCCAACCAAGTATTGAAATATACCTCCTATTGAAAATTAGCTGTTCAGAAATGTCTAACACAGTTTCTGACATTAGCCTTTCAAGAATATATCTGATCCAGAACCGGAGGTTATTCGTTTGAGACTGTCTATCCCAAACAGTCTGGTTAGACAATTCAGATCATGCGTGTTAGTCATTTTGGAACGTCTAACCCAGACAGGTGGGTTAGTCATCCCAGAACGTCTAACTCAAACAGAAGGATTAGTCATTCCTGAACGTCTAACTCAGAACAGGCGGGTTAGTCATTCCTGAACGTCTATCTCAGACAGGTGGGTTAGTCATTCCAGAACGTCTAACTTAGACAGGCGATTTAGTCATTCCGGAACGTCTAACTTAGTCATTCCTGAACGTCTAACTCAAAACAGAAGGATTAGTCATTCCAGAACGTCTAACTTAGTCATTCCTGAACGTCTAACAACATGCAACGACGGATGCCCCATCAGCGATGCTCACTCCTGTGATTAAGACCGACAGAGTTATCTAAATTACCAGATGCGGAGAAGCGGTAAGTAAAGGACGACTTGGTATATCCTTAGAGCAATACTGATTCATGAAATTGAACTGTAAACACTAAGCAGATGGTTTTGTTTCCAGTCAGCCCTCGGCACTATAGGCAATAGGAAAGCAGTTTTACCATGGAATCATTGTTAGTTATTACGGAAGATAGGGGAGACATTTCTGTTCTCTTTATTAGTGTAATTATATAAGAAATACCACTTATAGGCTGTTCAAAACGCAAAACGCCTGAAATCTAGATTTAATAATAAGTCCAGACTTAAATAATACACTGTTACTAATATATAAAAGAACACAGCTCTGAAGATGACGCTGTAAAATATAAACTTTAGAAACTCGCCAAATTAGTGAATAATTGTCTATCTTACCAAGCGTGGCAGTGTGTGGCAACGTTAAATGTCGCAACGTCGCTAAATGTCGCAACCACCGTTAAATATGTCTGCCGCTAAATGTCGCAACTTTAACGTTAAATGTCGCAAAAATTTGCCCACCGTTATATGTCGCAACACCAACGCTAAATGTCGCACTTCCTATTTGACACTATCTTACATTTACATTGAAAGTCATAAGGTAACTATCAAGCTTCAGTGGCGGTGAAAGATCCTATGTGGCCCTCTGAACATTTTTTTAGGTAAAGCGGGAATTTTTTAAATTATTTTACCTTTAGTCTCTTAAAATTGTTTGGTTTAGTCTCATTCCCCTCATTTTTCCCATTTTCCCATTGACAATTTTGAAATACAAGTATGGAATGAGTAGTATAAGAACTGGGCGTGCTGGCCCGATTATGAAATTTAATTTATAAAAAATATAATTTATAAAAATTTAGAATCAACATTTTTTTAATTTTTATAAATTATTTAATTAAAACGTATATTTTTTTTAAACAACAACTTTAATAAACAATAACTTTAAAAAACAACTTTTTAAAACAATCTAAAGCTTATTAAAATAATTTATAATTGTTTTTTCATTTACTCTTTGATTGTTAACTTTTAGTATTTTATACAATAAATCATACAACGGTACTTTATCTTGTAACATTTTAAAGAAAAATAAACAATAATATCCACAGAGTGTACTTGTTTTATCTTGAAATTGTATATTATTATATTTTATGTTTGGAATGTAATTAATTACTTCTTTTGGTGGAGGAAGTCCAAACGGGTCAAAGTACAAATTATTCAAGTAACAAACCCAATGTGTTCCAGATCCAACAGAGTCGTCTAAATTTATAATTCCACACTCATTGTTTGGTTTTAATTTTAATAAATTATTTCTACTAAATACACCTCTGAAATTTTTAATACCGAGCTGTATAACCCATTGTTCAATTTCAAAGTTAGAAATTGGTTTGTTTATAATTTTTTTTTTTTTTTTTACTATAGGAATTCGTCTATAAGGTATTCTTTGAGAATCAATTTGTATACCCCGGCCTTTTCCCTTACCAGTTAACAAAGATGTAATCAAAGGTATTCCTAGACTAGCAGCCAGCATACCCAAAAAGCCGCCAATTTGTCTCTGTTTTTGTGTTAATTTAATCACCCCAGATCCTACTAGTTGCTTTTTTTGATTAGGTGTAAGATATGGTGATATCACATTTCTCTTATCATTAGCTACCGAAATCATACCATTCCAAAGTAACTTACTAACACCAGTACTGGCCAGCCCAGAGAGGGCCCCGATGCCCAGAGGAGCTAATATTTTTGGGGCTATTTTTGCTGCCATTGGAAGAATTGTTTTTCCTAACAAACCAGCCAAAGCTCCTAAAAATCCACCATTTTGACCTTGACTGGACATTTGTTTTTTTGAAATTGTAATTTCTAATCCCTTGTTATTTGCAACAGCTTTTTTAATTTGATTAATTTGTGTTTTTATTAAAAGTAAAGGGAAGTTTCCACGTAATTGTTCATGTTTTAATCTAAAAGTATATGGAATCTTATTATTATAAGCCTGTGCTAAGTTTTTCTTTTGTCCATCTGTAAGGTTAACTTTATATTCAATATAATTTGATGACATTATATACTTTATATTTATTTTAATTTAATTTTATTTTAATTTTATTTTATTTAAACAATAACAAGTTCATTTCCAATAGTATTTATTTCAACTGTTTCTTCATACAATACAATTGCATAAAAACGGACATTTGCTGCCGGCCGAACATTTAATTTAGCTGTTAATGTAATGTGTTTAGGATCTTCTTTAGTTACTTCCTTTGTATATTCCAAGTTAAAATGAACAAATCCAAATAAATTATTAAAGTTTGATCTATTTAGCAGACTTCCAGTAGTCTTATTATTTTGTTTATAATAATAATTAATTACATCATCATATATTCTTGATATACTTGTGTATTCTGTTTCTGGATAAAAAACACCATTACCAACTTCAAGACGACAAGATTCCAATGTACAATCATCATCTGCTGCATTAGCTTTAAATGTATCTAATAAATGCGGATTCTGTCTTTGTGCATTACTTTTATCAGGTCGTTGTAAATAAACAAATACATGTTGCGGCTTTGTTACACCAGCTGTTATTCTAAAAGTTATGTTCCTCTGTCGTGTATCAGTAGATTGTGTTATCATTTCCCGAAGGTATGACCATCTTGCTTTTGTAAATCTTTCATAAATTAGATTAAACCCAAATTCATTAAAAATTAAACGTGGAACCCATAGAATTAATTTTGTTACAATTACTCTACCAGCATCAGCAGCATTAGCTCTAAAAATTAATTCATCATCATCTGTCAGCTGCAGTGTTATTTGAATTTGACTTGGAGGTAAAATATTAGTTTCTAAACCCTGAAAAAATGAATAATTATTTAGTGGAATTTTAGCATTTACCTCATTACCACCCTGGATTGATAACTTTCTAGAAGCAAAACCTTTATTATATCCAGCTTGGTCATTCCTACTTTCGGCAACAGCAGTAGTATCTAAATAGATAAATTCATTTGTTCCAGTTGATTCTGCATAATCATTAGATAATTCAACTAAATTTTTTACATTTATTACTTTGTATAAATTATTACAATCATATACAATTTTCCCATTTTGTTTAACCACTAACTGATCAATTAATGAAGCTGCATTATTAATTAAAGCAATTTGATCTCCGTCAGCATAATTAGCACCATCAGCAAGCTTATTAACTTTAAAACTTACTTCAAAATAGCCATTAAACCAATCAAAATATGAGCTTCTATCATTAATTGTAAAGTGATATCCGTTTTTTTGTTGCTTAACATTATTTCCCAAGACAGATATTAAAGCTGTATCTAATTGAATAGGAGTTAGTTCGTATCTTTCACAATATTGTTTTGTTCTAAACATGTATATATTATATATTATTTTATTTTTTATAAATTAATCTGTTAATACGTTTACGCGTTCCCGATCCTGACAATATTCTATTTATTCTCATATGAATATCCTTTTTATTATTTTTACTGTTATTCTTTTCTTGTAATTCCTTAACAATTAAATCACCAACTGCCGGAGCAGGTTTCTTTTTAAATTTTTCAACAATTTTATTAGCAGCTAAATTTCCAACTTCTGTTCCAACCTTTTTTGTTCCACTTTCAAGTGCTGCTTTTCCTGCTGTTTTCAAAGCTTTTTTTCCAGCTGTGCTAATTGAATATGCAACTCCACTTGAAAACAATTTCGTTAAAATGTCAAAGATACCCGAACCATGTATATTTTCTTCTCCTGTGTGAGCATCAACATAAATAAATATTCCTTTATTTTTATCATAAACTTTTTTGTACATTATATAAAACTAAATTTTAATTAATTTCTTTTAATATTAATGTAAAACTTGTTTCAACTTCATTAAAATTAATTATTCTACCAAATATGTCTGTAATATATATTCTTATTGAATTTATAATATTTTTATTAATTTCAGAATATCCAACTCTTTGTGGTTCTTTTGTAAATGGATAAGCTCTTGTTAAATCTGCAGTACTTAAAGCATAGATAATATCACTGAAATTACCATCAACAAGTGAATTATCAATAAGATCACAATGAATATAAATTGTATCCACAGAGTTAGTTATATTTGGTATTGTAGTTCCCCATTCAGTATTTCTCAATGCTTTTTTCTCAAATCCAAGCAATGTATGAAAATTTGACATTCTTAAATCCAACATAAAATTATCTTTAATTGAAATCAAAATCTTAAAACTACTTAAATCAAATTCCAAACTTATTGGAGCAATGTCTGATTTATCAAATTCATAATCATCATTACTTATTAATGTTTCCCTTATGTAATTATTAATATCAGTGTAACTGTAAGAACCATTTGTAAATATAATATCTTTCCAATCCTTACCATTATTATAACGAATTCTTTTATTATCATATTCATCACTAATATTATGCCAAGAATAAGTCATAGTGTTAATACTATCCAAACCGACAACATAAGTTTTATTTTTATCTAAAATTAAAGAACAACCAAATCTGATTGTAAAATCACTCGGAGTATTTTTATTATCATCTTTAACTGTTTCAGAACTTAATACTATTTTTTGTTCCATTTATATATTCAAGAAAAATATTTTTTATATAACATTTCATGTTGTTTTGGTAATAATTTATCCATTTTTAATAATTGATCTACCACCCTAATACCCTCATTTTTTAGTTCTTCATTATTATTTCCAGCATCAATTGAACCACAAATTAACTCCAAGTCATTAACCAATTCTTCTGGATTACATGGACAAACGTCATAGCCCTGTCCCCTAATTACTTTTTTAAATTTCATAGATCTTTTATTGACAGGTAATCCTGATTTTTCTGTTAATTCTTTAAATATTTTTCTAGAATGAATTGAATGTTTTTTATTATTGTTATATCTTTTATTAATCAAATCAATCAAATCATTATCTACTTTAGTGTTAATTACTTCTTTTCCAGTTATTCTATCCTTAGCAATTAATTTGTTTTGACCATAAAGTTTATTTAAGTTAATAATTAAATTACCATATTGTCCATTTGGTGAAACTTTATATGGATTATGATATCTTATTCCTTTTCCCATATATTTTCCTTGTTTTAAAATATCATTGATTACTTCTCTATATTTTTTATAATTTTCCGACTCAGTTATAATTGCTTCCCTTTGTTTTAGATCGAGATTTGTGGGATTTTTTATTCTACTTATTGCACCAGATTTGTTACCCAATTTTTTTATTTTCTTTGATACCTTTTCTATGATATCCTCTACTTCTTCGCTAGTCAGTTTTTCATCAGGATTTTCAGATTCAGTGTGAAAAAATTCAAACACTTCTTGCGGTGTCCAATATTGTTTTGCATCTAAAAGATCTAAATCAATTTCTTTATTTAATACCTCCGGATCAAATTCTTTTGGTCTTGCTCCCAATTCTTCTTCTAATTCTTTGGATGTATCGTCAGTTGTTTCAGTTATTCCCATCTTTTCCCTTCCATAATCTTCTAATCTCTTAAATTCATTTTGAGAAACCTGTTCAGCAGGTTCATCTCCCCAATCTATCGGTGTATAAGGAGTCGATTTTAAAGCTTGTTGTTTTCTAGATTCTTCTTGCATTCCTTTAGTTAATTCAGTAATACCTTGTGTGAGATCTTCTGATATACTTTTTGGAAGTAACGCTAATTGCTCCTTAATTCCAGGTAATGCTTTTAACTGACTTGATAATTTTTCTTTTTGACTTTCTATTCCTTCAGTAATTGGCTTATAAATTTCAGTGTACATATCTCGATTTGTAGCTTTTTTAATTTTTTCTCTCATTATTTCTTCTCTAAGAGCCCTCATCTTTTGCCCGACTAAGTTTTTTCTTATTCTCATTTCATTAAGTTTTGATTGCATTTATATAATAATGTAAGATAATGTAAAATAATGTAAGATAATGTATAATAATGTAAAATAATGTAAGATAATGTAATATTATTATTTAATTTATATATAAATGGAAATTCCAAATTATGATACAAAAAGTAATAAATCCAATAACTTTAAACAACATTATCCTTTTATGTCGGATTCATGTTTTAGAATGTTAATATGTGGGTCTTCTGGATCTGGAAAAACAAATACACTAATGCATATACTTCGAAAACCTCTTATATATTATGATAAATTATACTTGTATGCTAAAAACCTAGAACAATCTAAATATCAGGATTTAATTAAACTTTTAAGTGGAATTGCAGAAAAAAATAAAATAAATCCAAATGAAATACTTGAATATTCAACTGATCCCAACCAAACTGAACCCTGTGAGAATCTTGAATCAGAAAAACAAAAAGTAGTAATATTTGATGATTTTGTATGTGAAGATAAAAAGGTTCAGAATGAAATAACAAAATACGTTATTCAAGGGCGTCACAAAAACTGTTGTGTTATTTATTTAAGTCAGTCTTATTATAAAACACCAAAAGATATTCGGATTAACTGTTCGCATTATATTTTATTTGAAAGTCCAAGTAAACGAGAAAATGATATGATTTGTAATGAACAAAATATTAACCCTAACTCTTTTGCTAATGCAACAAATCAAAATATGATTTCTTATATATTGACAAACCAAGGAAGTTTTAAAGAAAAAACTTTACTGGTAATATATAGATGGGAGTTTTTAATGATGTAAAACAAATTAATCAACCTGACAGTATAAGTAAAGTTAAATTTGATATTGATTTAAGTGATTATGCTACTAAAAAACAATTCAAAAAAACTTAAAAAAGAATCAGAATCATATCTTCACAGAAATAAGGAACTTGATAACACAATGAACAGAGCATTAGATATGGGAGGTAATGAAATAATCAATCTAGGAGATCCAGATAAACCCAACGATGCAGTTTCAAGACGATTTGTGTTTAAAAAAGTTCAAAGTGTAATAGATGACTATGATCTTGAAGATGTTAAAAGTATAAAACAAACACTAGAAGTAGAAGTAAAGAATATTGAAGAATTAACAAAAGATTTTAAAAAGAATTCATTATTAATAGTTGAATTACAAGATAAAATTGAAAAAGAAATGAAAGCTATGGTTGATTCTATTAAAGAACTTGAAGAGAAATCTGATTTGACAGACGAAAACATAAAAGAAGTATTTAAAACAAATTTTGAAAAGTTATACACTCAAGTTCAAGAATTAAAAGATAGTATGATTAAACATGAAGAACTAAAAGACAAGATTATTGAAGCTGAGAAAAAGTTACAAAATATGTATCAGTTAGAAATCAGAACAGAAATAAATAAACTAAATACTGAAACTGAAAATAAGCATAAAGATTTATTAGAATTAATTTCAAATAAACTTGCAGAATATAAATCTGAACTGGAAAAGGCAGCTTCACAAAGAGATGATGATCATGACACAGCATTAGATAACCTTAAAGAAGAGCTTAATTCTAAAATAGATGAGTTTAAAAAACAAATTCGAATTTGGATTAGTACTGTTGACAACCGTCATAATTTAAAGTATGCAGACTTAAGTAATATTACAAAAAAATTACAAGAAGATATTAATGAATTTAATACTAAAGTTGAAGAACATAAAAATGAACTGGACCTTGTAGTTGAAAAATCAGTTAAACAAGGAGAAGCAATTAACACTATTAATGGTCAGCTAGAAAATTTAAAGAAACAACTCCGGATCTTAATTAGTACTGTTGACACACGTCATAATTTAAAGTACGCGGAATTAAGTACACTTACAGAAATATTACAAAAAGATATCAACGAGTTTAATGATAAAATTAAAAAAATAATAAATGGTCTGGACTCTGTAGTTGAAATAACAACTAAACAAGGAGAATCAATTACTGCTAATACCCAAGCAATTTCTACTAATGCAGAAGAAATTACAAAAGTAAAAAATGTTTTCTTAAAACAAGAAACACAATTAGTTAGAACAAAAGGTGTTGTTGACAATTTGTCTGCTTCTGAAGTTAAAAATATTCAATTAACAACTTATGGTTCTATTATTTAAGTAGAAACTTATTTTTCTCCTAAAACAATTATAAAAAATCACATCATAAAGATGTTTTAAAAATAAGAAACTATGTTCTTTCTAAAATTAAAATTAAATCATAAAGATGCTTAAAAAATCTAAAATCACATCATAAAGATGTTTTAAAAAATAAGAAACTATGTTCTTTCTAAAATCACATCATAAAGATGCTTAAAAAATAAGAAACTATGTTCTTTCTAAAATCACATCATAAAGATGCTTAAAAAATAAGAAACTATGTTCTTTCTAAAATCACATCATAAAGATGCTTAAAAAATTACATCGTAATGATGTATAAATCTTTTTTCTTATTTGTAGGCTTGGGTAGTAATCCCATCCTTAAGAATAAATCTTTTATCGTCATAACATGATAACGACGTTTTATTTATAACATAACTAGAAACATTATGTTTTTTCGATCTTATAACTTTAAATTTATGCATACTTTGTGTTGAGTTAAACAAAGTATCTTTGTAATTTTTATGAACTATTGTCTTCTTGACAACACTCTTTTTTATTCCTTTACATTTTTTAACATTAACGTCATTCTCTAATAAATATGAATACATTTTACTTCTTAAACCGACAAATTCAGTTATTGGAATGCCGGCAGCTTCATCTTTGAATTTCCCAATTACCTTTTTATTATCATTAAAATAAAATTTTGAATTACTTTCGTAATCACTATTATCAAATAATTCTTTATCTTTATAAAAGTCTTTATACACATCTTTAGTTTTAATTTCATAACATAATGAATCTGTATCAGTAAATAATAACTTTGCTGAATCCTCGTACTTTTCTTTTATGTAATTATAATGAAAATCATACATTAAATATTTTGATAAATCTAAAATGCACATTCCAACGTAACAAGGTCTATTTAATAATAAACTTTCTTTTATTCTATGAATCCCAAAAAGATTCTTAAATTTTGTTGCACTAACAAATGATGGTTTGGCAACATGTTTTAATAAAATATTTTCCTCATGAGTTAATTTAATATTAACTCTTTTTCTTAAATTCTCCATCGTTTTACCAAAGACGGAATTATTCATTAATTCGAAAAAGTCTTTTTCGAATGAATTCTTTGCCTCAGATCTTTTCTGGGTATTGAAGTCTATATATTTTTTCAACCAAGGAGATTCGTCAAAGGTTAATACTCTATGAATTTTTAGATACTTTTAATCCTAACTGAGTATACAGTTCAAGATTTCTATAATGAACTACATAATTCTTCTTTTTCTTCAAAGTTGGAACTAAATTTTTTACATCACTATTTCCAATTTTAAATTTTTCTTTAATATTTTTACTGTAATTAGATAACCATTCGTCTGGTATTTTATTTTTTTCAGGAGCTAAGGGATAATCACTATGGGTTTCACATAATTCTTCTGGATAATCAAGATCACATTCAACTATAAAATTAATTTTTCCTTTTGATATTAATTTCTTAAATTGTTTTTCTGTTATAAATTTAAAATTTCCTGTGGGTAAAGACTGAGACATTGCCCAACCATATAGATTATTAGCATCTAAATATGTAATATACTTACTTTCTTCTTTTGAATTATAATCTTTCATATACTTATTATTTGCTTTGCTATATCTGTTTGAAATATAGCTGATTCCTCCTCTTAAACCATTTTCAATAAAAAGGTATTGATCAATATCTGTTATTAAATCTAATTTTATTTTTGTCATTTTTAATATTGCATCCCAGGCTAACCCAGGACTACTAAAATAATGACATGGATCTAACTTATAATACGATAAACATATTTTTCTAAAGTTTTCAAATACATCTGTTAGAAGTAGTACGTCATTTTAAATATAGATCATGTAATCCCATCGTCTTAATTCTAAATTTATCCAGATATTTTTAGCATGTCCTTTATATTCTTCAGAAATTTAGTTCATTTAACACAGAATAAAATTTTCTTTTTTGGTGGAAATTAGTTCTTTAAATTTCTCGAATGAATCCATGTAATCATATGGATAAACACCTTTTACATTTTAATAAATCAAAGTTTTACTTTTAGGAAATCCTTAGGGTTAATAACTAAATTCTGGAATATTTTTTGCTAAGTTTCTAATGACTGTGACATAAATTGAAATGAATCAATAAAGGACATAGTCAGAATCATAACGCATGTATTTTTTCATATTGTTTGGAATGACTTAATTTTTTTTTGAATTTTCCTATTTGCCTGCATAAAAAATTGAGTATCATAACCTCTTAAATTATGAAAAACTACAGGAATTTTATGTGTTAGTCTAAAATTAATATTACATTCTGAGTGAGCGCTTCCTCTGAATTTTCCTGTTATATGTACAATGGTCTCTTACTGTACTTCACAACTTTGTAATATTCTTTTTGGCTATATATGACAAGATTTCTGTTTCTTATATTCGTTTCGTCTTTTTTAACATTCTTAATTTCTTTGTTAAATTTATTTTTTAATATTTCTTTACAATATTCCTCTTCCTCAATCATTTTTTCAATAAACTTATAAACTGCATTAGACCTCTGTAAATTTTTACTTCTTTGTATATAATAGGAGTCATAACAACAAACAACTTTGTAACCATAACCACAAATCATATGTTTTTGGTATTTCAGTAAATGAAGATTTGGATTTGGCTGTGCGCTTGAAACTTTTTTAGTTATTGATTCAAATCAGCTTAAATTACAAAAGGTCTTCTAAACTTTATGATAATTTTATAAATTCTACTTTATACCTTCTGGTGGCATTTTAATACCTTGAACACCATTATTGCTTAATCAATTTTTAATATGTTCTTTTAATATTCTTTCTTCAGTGAAATTTTGTAAGCACTTTTACAGAAATATTTTTTCCCATGATGTTTTGTTTTGTTAAACATTAATCTATTAAAGTCTTTTATCCAAACATAATGATTAACTGGTAACTTACAATCATCATTTGGGCTTTCAGAAATTAATAATAAATCACAATGTTCTTTAAAATTATTTTTTGATATATATAATGGATAAACACCTGTAGGTTCTTCATAACCAAATACATTAAATGAGATTTTGTTTTAATTTTCTATTCTAGGTATTTGATTCAACGTAACAGGAAATTTTATTCCGGTGTAATCAACATCGTTTATATGTTTTTTATATTTTGAAACTTCTTGAGGTTTTTTTTTAACAGGAAATTTATAAGCTAAATGACACCATCTAAAACATTGGTTATCATCATTATTTATATATACTAATCCTTTCATTGGGTTTTGTAATTTTTTTGGTAATTTTAAATAGCTTGAAGCTGCTAAAGGATTATATTTATATCTATTTATATAGTGAGCATCAACTGACTCTATCCTCCAGCCACTTCCTTCTGAAATCCAATTACCAATTCTATTTATTATTTCATCAAAAGCTTGATGTAAGGTGTTTTTTATTTGGTTTATATTAATAATTTCTAAAGCCTTTGATTGAAAATAAGCTGATTTATATATTGTATCTGTTTTACTAATTTTTGTAAAAGTTATTTTTAATGTAGTATTAAACTTTAAACCTTTTAATTTTTTAAGCTCAGTTTTAAGAATTTCTTTTGATTCGTTTATAGTTAAATATAGTTGACTCTTTGGATCTTGTCTATATTTAATTTTTATTTCAAAATTTTTAGCATATCTAGTTGTATTATCTACCAACTTCTTCATGGTGTATTATATGTTTAGAAAAAAATTCTTTGAACAAAACGCACAAACGATAAAAAATCATTTCTAAAAATTATATATTAAAAATATTTCAATTTATATCTTTCTCCATTGTTTTTTGATATTCCAAATTTTACCCTACCTCTACCTTCACAACAATTTGCTATCGTTCTAGAATTAATATTAAGATTTTTAGATGTTTGATAAATAGTTTTATATATTTTTTCCTCGTTTGTACTACAATTTATTGCAATAACTTTTTTAGGATTGTTTCGATAATTATTTGGTCTGGGACAATCACATAACCTTTCGGTATTTTCTTCTTCAGTTAATAGACAACCACAGTCCCATTCAAATAAATTCCTTTCTAACAAATAAGGATCATTTTAATATAAGAATAATTTTGTAATTTATCAATGACATGGTTTTTATATTCACCGCTAACTATTTGATTAAGTTTTGATTTAATAACATTTCTTCTTTTAAGAACATTTTTATATGAATTTTTATCTGGATTTGTTATTTCTCCTGAAGTGCTAGATAATTTTAACATAATCATTCTATCTACTTTTCTATTAACCATTTATATAATACTTATAGAAAAAATCTTTACACAATAAAACGCACATTGAAAACATATTATTCCTCTTTGCCTTTATATCCATTAAGTTTAAATTCCTTCATATATGTTTCAAAAGGCATTGAATAGTTTTTTTCTTTCTGCATTTCTAACAGTATTGTAAAAATATCTTGAATAACTTTTTTCTCTTCTTCTTTTCCAGGATCATTGGGGTTACGGACAGCTAAAGCTGCAATCCGTGCTTTTGTTATTAGTTGTTTTATTTTGTGATGATATGCTTTTAAAATAAATTTCTTGTCGCCAACTTTTAGTCTATTAATAAATATAGTAATTATTGATGGAACAGCACCAGCAACTGCTACAAATATAGGAATAGCTGGAACAAGTGCTAATGCAGCTGAACAACCAAAGATACCTGCTGTAATCTGTAATCCTGTATTTACTCTTCCACAAAATTTATAACTATTTCTGTAAGCAGCAGCTAGTTTAGTTAGGTGAATAATTAATTGATCTATTGTTTCTATTCCATTATTAGAAATTAAATTTTTATGACTCATTTATATAATATATTTTTTAAATTAAATTTCTTCCAGTTCGCTAAATGGTACCCAACTATTAAATTTTTCATTGTAACCTTTCCATTTTACTAAAGCTTGTTTTTTCTTATAGTCTCGTCTGATAACTTTTTCTATTCTAAAAACTTCTTGTGTAGTAGGTAAAAGTTCTTGTTCATAAAATGAACCCTGAATTATTTCATCATTTAAATCTTTTAAAGTGTATGTTCTGGGATTTGTATTATTAATTCCATGAATTATAAATATCTCCTCTGTCCAGTTTGGTGTATATCCTTTTTCAAAATGTCTTTTCAGTTTGCTTAAGCGAACTCGATCACTAATTTTAAATTTTGTTTTACTCTTTGGTATCTTTAAATTACCATATAAGTTAAAGTAAACAGTACCTTTATTTAAGTTTTTACTGGCTTCGATTGGTGTCATTTTTATACTAGAATGTTTTGTTGTGTTATATTTATCAACCATATCCTGCAAATTATCTAAATAAGTATAAGTATTATTTGTTGAAAAATATTTCCACATTATTCTTTTTAAACTTCTATTAAATCTTTCGATTACTACGGCCTTTCCTTCATTAAATGTATGATACATGTTAATCTTATTTTTATTCAAAAATGATTCAAACTTTTTATTATAAAATTCTTTTCCTTCATCTACCCATAATTTTTGTGGAATCCTTGCAGTCTTCGGGGACTTTCGTCCCTGAATTCTATCTTTTAAAATTATTTTTTCAAATGCTTCAGTAACAGATTCTCCGGTTTTATTCTTTAATGGAATAACCCAAGCATATTTACTGAATATATCAATAACGGTTAACAAGTACTTTACTCCTTTATTATATTTTGAAAAAGCTTGCATATCAACTAAATCGGCAGACCAAGTATCATCAATATCATTGACAATCACTCGTCGTTTTGTAAATTTTCTTTCAATTGGCTTATGTAATTCTTCTGCTAATTCATCACTCCAGCGGTAGCTTGGTACAGTTATTTCGGGGGCGTACTCTACCCACTTTTCCCGTTTTTTGACTTTCGTTTTTGTCCAAAACCAAGTTTATATTTCGTTTTAATTATAGGTTTTACAACTAAATGTTTTGCAATCTTTTCTCCAAATGTTTTTGATTTAGTGTTATTTAAGTTGGAAAGTATTTGTTTGTCACATATACCCTTTTTTACACCGCTGTCATAACAAAAGTCGTGGGTCTTACATACTGCGTCCAGTTCGTCGACAGGAGGTCCATTATCTAAAGGATTTCCTGGTCCACAATAGTTATATCCTGGAAGTGTTAACCCTTTTTTAGGTAATAAAGGTAACACTGCTTTATGGATGTCTAAATTACCTGCTGTCATAGTACTTTTAACAAACTTTGATTTCATTCTTCCACAAGACGAACAAGTAGCCATTATCATTTTTCTCCCGTTTTTGTTGTAACATAATGAGGATTTATATTATCAGTAAATCTTCTTTCTTTCAAACAATATATTTTATTTTGTAAACTCATCTATATTATATGTATTTTAATTTAAATCACACAATATCAAGACAAAACAAGTACACTCTGTGGTTACTATTGTTTATTTTTCATAAAAATGTTACAAAACAAAGTACCGTTGTATGATTTATTGTATAGAATACTAAAAGTTAACAATCAAAGAGTAAATGAACAAACAATTATAAATTATTTTAATAAGCTTTAGATTGTTTTAAAAAGTTGTTTTTTAAAGTTGTTGTTTTTTAACGTTTTTGTTTAAAAAAAATATACGTTTTAATTAAATAATTTATAAAAATTAAAAAAAAAATGTTAATTTTAAAAAAAAATATACGTTTTAATTAAATAATTTATAAAAATTAAAAAAAATGTTGATTTTAAATTTTTATAAATTATATTTTTTATAAATTAAATTTCATAATCGGGCCAGCACGCCCAGTTCTTATACTACTGGAATGCTGGATTTTTATTGCATTTTTTGTTCAACATTTCGGAGTATGGGAGGGGTTATCCCTGTCATTTTCGAGGGTTCAGGGTCTCTCCCCGGGAAAATTTGAAAAACAGGTATAAAATGGTTGCCTCTGGTGCATCATTTTTCTTAATTTTAAACTACTTTTCCGCCTACCCACACATAACGCTCTCTCTCTCTCCCCACCCCCTTCAAAAATGTAAATATTTATATTTTCTATTAATTGTCTTGGTGCTGTGTGTCTGTGTCTTAGATTTCTGTGTCGTTATTCATCCCGTTCCCCACCCATACCCAACCCCAACAAACATACAACACTATTACCAAATCGTATTTAGTTAGAAGAAACCTCAGAATATTTCTGTCCTAAAACACTGGCCCTATTACAAAATAATTTCACAAATATTTTTCTTGCGTGATTGTTCAAGCAAGGTGTGGAACTCAGGTAAGCGATCTAGGGCCAACAAGGCCCTCTTGTTGCTATACGTAACAACACTTATCATTAAGATAATTATTTGTATTACATAAACCTGTTATTTTTTCTTCCCTCAAAAAAGTAAATATACGCAAGGAATTGATTGTCATAGTGTCAAATAGGAAGTGCGACATTTAGCGTTGGTGTTGCGACATATAACGGTGGGCAAATTTTGCGACATTTAACGTTAAAGGTGCGACATTAGCGGCAGACGATTTTGCGACATTTAGCGTTGGTTGCGACATTTAACGGTGGTTGCGACATTTAGCGGCGTTGCGACATTTAACGTTTCCACACAGTGATTACCCTTCGACTAAAAAGTCTTAAGATCAAGAGAGCTGACCAAATGACCTTGCAATCGATAACGGTTACTCACTTCTCATGAGCAATGTGTCTAGTTTGAGGGTCAGCTCTTAAAGCACTCATAAGGTAATAAGCGAAAACGTACGGACAGACGGACAGATGGAGAAAGAGTGCCATCACGTATTACGTCCCTTCCGGCGTATAAAGTTGGTAGTGTTACAAAGCATTTTCTTTACGTTGTCTCGGAAAATACTTAGTGGAAGTAATAATTAAGTTAGAAACGTAAAATTGGAATTGATGGGAGCAATCTATTTTCTTTGAATTGCAAAGTTGAAACCAATCGATTTGATAAGATAAAATAATCTTCAAAGTGGTAGCGTTTCTGATCGTCAAGGAATATTCAAACACTGGAGGGAAATAACATAAACTGCATAACACAAGTGTGTGTAATTGTATTTTGGTACTATTCAGTTACGAATGAAAGTAAAAAGATGTCTCTTTATGTCAACCTTTTAGAATTTCATTCAGTTGAAAAGTTTTGAATTAAGCTGCCACAGTTTAAAGCTACGTGTAGCAATGTACACAACCAGATAACGAAACCGCATAGACTGAAAACTGATCCACTTGCGTTTCAACTAGGACCCAAATGAAACAAACAGCGTTCATAAACTTAGTTTTCTCTTGCCTTACATTGACACCAGGGTATATAGAATGAAATCAGTTTTAATGAACATAAGGATCAATATCCAATGAAACACGTACGCAAGTCAAATCATGTTAAATGAAAAATGTTTACCGAATCTCCTATCTTGTACGTACGAGATAACTTTAGAAATACCTCGTAACTCGGAGATGAAATCTCGTTATTATAAGGAAAGATCTCGTTATTGTGAGAAAAGATCTCCTAATTTCGAGATAATCATCTCGTTATAATGGGGAAAGATCTCGTTTTTACGAGAAAACAATGACGAGAAAAGATCTCGCAAGACGAGAAAAGATCTCATTTTATAAGAATAAAATAACGCATATAGTTTATCAGTTATATCCTTCTGCCTTCAGCGAGGGATAATAAAACACAATTCTTATACTTCTTCTGTATTAAAATATGACATTGACCGACTGCTTACTTCAAGGGTAGTGTCATCTTCACTTTCCTCCATCTCTGATGTTGGTATCCAAGTGTTATCATTTCTGTCAACTGTGGTACTAATAGTTGTACTTGGAGATGCTATTTAATCAACATGTACATCATTTGTTTAGGTCTAAGAACATTAATAATTGTTTGATCTACCAAATCCATAAATGGTGTTTTTGTGTGAGATGTATTATTGTGCAATACCAATATTACCCCAGTGTGCAACTCCACATGCTGATTATCAATCCTCAGATGTCTGATGACTACACCATTACAGGTGAAATACTTTTAGAGGTCTGTTAGGCCTTTCAAATTAAAACTTTTTTTGACTCACTCAAGTTTCCCAATGCAGGGTCTTACTGGCTAAAAAAACCAGCACAATTTTACATGCAGGTTATTCAAATACGAATGGTACTGACGTACTTTTAAGAG
Organism: Mercenaria mercenaria; assembly: GCF_021730395.1. Classification (NCBI taxonomy): domain Eukaryota; kingdom Metazoa; phylum Mollusca; class Bivalvia; order Venerida; family Veneridae; genus Mercenaria; species Mercenaria mercenaria. The sequence continues at coordinate 6,457,553 of NC_069375.1, read as the reverse complement.
AAATCTAAGAAAACCTTATTTCAGAAAAGGTGAATCAAACAGCAGGCATAACATTCTAGAGAGTTATTATTAATATCCAGATTACCAAAAGTTCCTTCTGTGGAACATCTGAACCATTATTTATGCAAGGACAGGATGTACTTATAAAAATGGCGCCATCATCTATGAGTGAAGAGCAACTTTGTGAACCATCGATTGAATCATGCAACACAAACATTAACAAATATATATATATTGTTATTAATTCTACTCTAGAACTGTGCACTAGATGCCTAAAATAAAATTCTTATCTTAATATGCAAAATTTACTGTGCACAAGTACCACTTCTAAAGCAGATCTATAAAAGTTCCTTAAATATTAATCGGATAAGATAGACATATAACTTGTGTCATTTAGCAAGGTTATTTTTTCACCTAGTTCCTTTCCATCATTCCATATTGCCCATATCGGGGTAATTGAGAGGTTTGAACTATGTGCCGATCAATCACTCAATGGCAGCATTTAATAATAACATCACCTCTTTTGGCCGAAATGTTTTCATTTTAGTTTGTTTTAAAAGTTGTAAATTCAAGATGAAATTGTGTTACTTAAGCAATGGAAACAAAGACGTCTCTGTTCAAATTATTGTTGTTTACAAACCAAATCTCTTCTCTTTTTATTCATTAAAAACTTGCGGACTGAATCCTGCACAATACGACAGACAACAGCTTTGCTGAAATATTCTTTTCAAGAGAGAATAGTTATCGATATTTGCGTTTATTTTCTTGCCATAAATAGTACTAGTACACGTATTCTAAAATCTTGCACAAAGTAAACAACACATAGACGTTCTACAAAATATGGACTGGTTTACTGCGTTTTTGGAATATGAGATTTACCTTTTAGGGGAAAATATGATAAATTAATTCATACATTACACTATTCATTAAAATAAATGATAAAGGATGCCTAGAAAACTGCTAATGGACAGGCTAGACGTCTGGTTACATGACGACCAGATAGTCCAATTAATTTGATGCGATCCTAGGTAATATTGAGTTATTTTTCATATGGACAATATTTCCACCCGCGGTAAACACTCAAAAGACCATAATTTGTTAAGGAAATGTCCGATGAAATTGTCATCACTGCTGATTTGGGTTTAAATGCCAATTTCGTTGCGAATATAAGATAAATTCATTAAAACTCACATGTATCAAAAAAGTTTGATCTTTAGATTCAATCCGTAAAAGATCGTAAAAGTGGGCAGATGTACCCGTAAAAGCGGGCAGACTAACGGTACTGGAATTGGAAAGAATCTGCCCAGATTTACAGAGGGGTGAATATATATATATACACTGCATATCCCTAATTTTCAGCTTGTGACCTTGACATTTGAGCTAGGGGTCTGTCTTATTGAGGTATATTTGTGCCAAGTAATATTAAAATCCCTTCGTGGGTGGCAGAGTTATGGATCAGACAGGAAAAAAGCCCTGTTGACCTCTGACCTTCAATTGTGACCTTGAACTTTGAGTTGAGCCAGGGGTCCGGGTTTTGCGCATGACGCGTCGTCTCATCATGGGAACATTTGTACCAAATAATATTTAAATCCCTTTATGAATGACAGAGTTATGAACCGAACACGAACTTGCGGACGGACGGACGGACGGAATGACGGACGGAAAAGTGCATTCCTATAGTCCACGGAATAACCGCTTCTGGATCTATGGAGCGGAAGAATTTGTACGCCGCCCAGGCAGAATCCATTCAATAATGTTGTAGTTTGTTGGACATACTTTGCCTTCGCAAACGCCAGTCTCAGTCTCCGCACGACCACCATTTCTTAATCATCGTCCTTTCCCACATTATCTGGTTCGTGTTCTAGTTGAGAAGAAGTCACCTCTTGTAGCGCAACATTCAGTCCATTGGAACCATGCATTACATATTCGATAGTTTTCTATCACTTTTCCTGACACAGTAACAAGTGAGTTATTAAATTATCTTCCGAATTCGTTCGAAGTCTTCGCATTCAAATCTTTCCCGGCAGTTCCATTGGTTTTCAACACGATGTTACAATTTATCCGAACAAAAAAGGCACATGTTCCAAAGAGTATTTATCATTTAAGATTTCCATTTTGTCACTTTTAATTTGTTTCTCAGCATATCGATACTATGTGTATGTTTCGACAATGTTAAAGCTTGTCCATAAATATATCACTTATTACAAGCAATAGTTGTGATGTTGTCCTTCTGTGCTGAGCCATATCTAAGACATGGTATGAAGGATTTCTATAATACACCGTAGAATTGTTAACTGCTACAGGGAAACGTTTTTATCTCTAAACCCGAGGATAAATTTGTTTAGGTGGTGAAAATCTTTAATAAAACATATTTTAATTACTCTTAGTCGAAAGCTGCAACAATCTTTACCACGAAATGTTGAAGTTTCAAAAGGTAAACAATAAACTGACTGTCACATATTCTGTAACAACGCTTTTCTGCTATATTCCCTAAAAAGAGTATCCGTTATATGGAGTGGTAAGCATCACAGGCTGTGATTTCTATATATATTTTGCTGTCAAATTTGTATTAAGTCATATTCCATTGCCTTCCAGATGATAACTGCAAACACAAACAAAAAGATCGCGCCATAAAAGTCTATTATGATATACCTTTTCCTGTGACGGGTGCAGATAGATCGAGATTCCTTAACGCCAGTTTTATAAGTTATTGTAGTTTAATAACTTTTTTTCTTCAAATCCAAGCGAGAGTGTATGTCGTTTATATCATTATAGAAGCATGAATGAATTTTGATGAATATTCATGAATTCTAGAAACTGGCATTATCATCTGCCGTCTTTCTGTGGTTACTCAAGGTATGGAATGAAAGAATATATATTTCCCTAGACTCTAACAAGTGTCTTGTAATCTTATATCGAGGACTGAGCGCCAAACTATTGTATCTTATACTTTATTTATATACAGTTACAACAGTTCGCGGTCAGCCCACGATATGTATTCTTGTTCAACTAAATATGTTTCAGTTTTCTCTTACAATGGTTATTATCAAAAGACAGTGCCCGTTGGACACGAAATAATTCCCAAAGTACTGAAACTAATAGGTGCTAAGTGTAAACCTTGTTTTGCAATTAAAAGCCATTTGAAATAAAAATACTTACTGACCAATATATGGGTTTTCTTTGTTATCTTTACAATCTAAAACAACAACTAAGTCCACCCTTGTAAAAAGTTTCATTATTATGAGAAAGCTGAAACAGGGTTAAACAAGTAAATACCTAATGTAAAATGAGCATGTAATTATGGAAAGGAAATGTGAACAGTATATATATTTTTTTACAAATGTACGGAAATGTTGCCTTGCAAGTTTCAGCCAGCTTGCTTGAATAAGAGCAGATGTATGGCCCTTTGTACATCATGTAACACAATTACATGTATAACAGACCAATAATTAATATAAGATATTATTTAATATTATATAATACATAGATATTAAATGTAATTTTATCAAAAGACAGTTGAAATGAGAAAGCTTATGTACTTTATATACCATTCTATTAGACTGATCCACTAAAGGCAACGAAGTACATGGTATTTGAAGAATTTCTATTGTCACTCTTCACTATATGCACAATATGTTTTTCGAACACTTCTGCTGACATAAACCAGAGGCTTGGAAGTTTTATCGCGATACTACAGGAGTGTTCATGTGGCCAAAGGCTTTCGCAGCCTTTGATTGGGAGGAGACCAGCGGGCAACATTCTTCTTTCAAGCGTAGTGTTGTTTTCGGGAGTGAATATAAAAAAAGTGTTGAGAATGTTCAATGTTTTTAAATTTTAGTGGTACCTAACAAAGTACCCGGATAATCTTAACTCTGTTCAGCGATCCTGACTCAGTGCCAACATGGCTGACGGAATGACGATGTATGTACAATGTAGTTAATTTACTTGTGTTTTTTCATGTTTTTATGTTGGTGTGCAATGTTAGCGTAAAAGTTTTAATAGCCATAATATCCTGTATTGGTAACATGATTTGTGCACTAAATATTTTGTTCGACATTTAATGTCTCTGGAATTCATTAAAATGAACCCGAATAAGTCTTCAAAATAAACATTTTAATGTTTCCGACCGTTTTAAAGTACCAGAAAATGCAGTAATACCTTACTTATCAACTATTTTAGTTCAATAAACATCTCTATGACAATGTGTAACAGCATCGAAGTTTGAAATTTATTTTTATAGCTTAAAAACTGTATTGATTTATGAGCTGGGTTCGGATTTGCGGATAATTCCTGACTGGTATAGGAAACAATGCTGAATAAATACGAACTTGAAATTGATAAATACCAAACCAAACGAAAACTCAGCTGTTCGTCCGTGCTTCATGTATGAGCCATAGATTCTCGAAGTTCACCCTCCACCCCGCGCCCCGTCTGAAAATTGTCATATTATTATAGTTAATGATTAATTATAAATCTAATCACATTTAAACAATATCTATAAAATCGCTTACGCTATAAGATATACAATATTTGAAACAGACACAATTCGTTGAAAAGGTGAGAGAGAGAGAGAGAGAGAGAGAGAGAGAGACAGACAGACAGACAGACAGACAGACAGACAAGAGGAGAGGGGTCACAGAACTTCGAACATCTGTAGTATGAAATACTTTCTTTTATCGTTACATAATAATGTGCTTTGAATTATCCTTTGATATTAATTATTTTGAATTATATATTGAATTATCCAGATATTTGCAAACACATAAATCAATATCATGAAAAATATTTTACTGTAATGGGCGTACACATAACATCTTGTAAAATTAATGAAAAAGTTTAAGACGATGCCTCTTATAAAGTAATGTGAACAATAATCAGACCATGTACATGTGAACTAATTCATTTCTATAGAATATTAGTCAGTTAGGTGTTTTTAACCTTCCAGGATTTAAGTTTGGTTTTCATCCATTCCTCATGTAAACTGAGTTCGGTTATTATCAGCTCGAAGTTAGGCTTTTATCCCTTTTCTCGCTGTCAGAACATTTGAACGTGTATTGTGTCAATATGAAGTGGACTAACAACATAGCGTAAACGTGCCAATAAAGCAGTATATCTTTGCTTCCTAACAACAAACTAGTAGGGGCAACAAAAGCAAATAAGCATTTTTTAAGATTTTTTTTTATAAAAAATATCATTGAGTATTTTGCCATGTGCGCCAGTATTCCACCTGAAAACACAATGGTTAATATATTTAACATGATACATTTTGAAATAAATATATACTTGATTGATGGAGACAGATATAACAACCGAAGGATACATTTATACATCAAAATTATATAGAAAACAAAGTTGTATCGGTTTTACATCCGCCATGTTGGCACTGAGTCAGGGTCGCTGAACCGAGTCAAGACATAGTGTGTGTATTAGTTTTCTAACATTTCATGAGTACCAGAAAAGATGCATGTGGCCTGCAATAGAAAAGAGTATGGAATTTAACAAGAACATCAATGCTGGAAGGTATACGTTTAAGACCAAGAAGAGTGGTATTAGCCGGTGATGGTAAGCCAGACAGTCCAGGACATTGTGCCAAGTAAGGCTCTTACTCCCTGCTAGATGTGCGGTCTGGGAAGCTAATTATAATTGAGATACAGTTAGTACAGCTGTTTGCTCTTTTACACCTCTTACATATATTTTAGTATTCCTAACTTTGTAGCTATTGTTTATTGATATGTTTTACTTAGTCTTAGCAAGATATTTGATGTTGTAAGAAGAATATTTTTATTGTGACTAACTTCCATGAAAGAATAATTAGGGGCTAGAATTATAATCATTTACTGTTATATTCGTAAAAACTAGTGCACCAACTAAATTTTGACCAGATTATTTTCCTGGTGCGAACGGAAGCAGTAATACAAAAAAGCTTATTTTTATATGTTTTTGAAAATATACGAGCGGCAAATACGACGAAGAACTATTTAATTAGGCGAGGCCTTACAGTCATTCATTCCTTTTTTACGTTTTCCTGCATTGATATAACTAAAACTTTTACAATTTGTAGTTATATTATGCAACGAAATGACTTGCACTATTTGATACGATGTAAAACTAACCTTTTCATTTAATCTATTACTTAATAATTCAACCAAATTACATAGTGACAAAATTTTATTAAAGGAAATGAAACCTGTCATGCAATATGCTGCACTATTTGTACTTGTGCAGACAAATAATCTGTTTGCCTATTCTTTTATCTTGGTTGTACAAGAAAATTGAATACAAAATCATATATCATTGAAACGAAATTGTCACGTGATTGTCGAAAAGTATCTTTGAATTATTCTATTATACAACTGTAAAAGTGAGAATTGAGTGTTATGTGGGTGAGAATCAGAATGAACCGCACTACCGATTCTCGGAGAATATACAGATCTTGATAGACGAGAAAAGATCTCGCAAGACGAGAAAAGATCTAGAAAGATAAGAAAAGATCTCACAAGACGAGAAAAAGATATAGAAAAATAAGAAAAAATCTCGTAAGACGAGAAAAGATCTCGCAAGACGAAGAAAAGATCTCGCAAGATTGGAAAAGATCTCGCAACACGAAGAAAAGATTTCGCAATAATAGAAAAGGTCTCGCAAGACGAGGAAAAGATCTCGCTAGTCGAGGAAAATATCTCGCAAGACGAGAAAAGATCTCGCAAGACGAAGAAAAGATCTTGCAAGATTAGAAAATATCTCGCAAGACGAGAAAAGATCTCGCAAGACGAGGAAAAGATATCGCAAGACTAGACGAGATCTCACAAGACAAAAAAATCTCGCAAGACGATGAAAAGATCTTGCAAGATGAGAAAATATCTCGCAAGACAATAAAAGATTTCGCAATAGAAGGAAAAGATCTCGCAAGACAAGAAAAGATCTTGCAAAATAAGAAAAAATCTCACAAGACAAGAAAATATTCTCGCAAGACGAGAAAAGATCTCACAAAACGAGGAAAAGATCTCGCAAGATGAGAAAATTTTTCGCAAGACGAGAAAAGATTTCGAAAGATTAGAAAAGATCTCGAATGACGAAGAAAGATCTCGCAAGACGAGAAAAGATCTAGCAAAATGAGAAAAAGATCTCACAAGACAAGGGAAAGATTTCGAAAGATGAAAAAAGATCGAGAAAAGATCTCGCAAGATGAGAAAAGTTCTCGCAAGACGAGAAAAGGTCTTGCAAGACGAGGAAAAGATCTCGCACAACGAGAAAAGATCTCGCAAGATTCGCAAGATTAGAAAAGATCTCGCAAGATGAGAAATGATTTCGCAAAATGAGAAAAGATTTCGCAAGATGAGAAAACATCTCGCAAGACGAGGAAAAGATCTCACAATTCGGGAAAAGATCTCGCAAGAGGAGAAAAGATCTTGTAAGGAGAGAAAAGTTCTAGGTAAATCGAGAAAGAATGGGTAGAACATGCTTGTCAATGAACTCAACACAAGTTTGAATAGACCGTGTGGTATGTGTTTATTTTTTCTGGGAAGAATCACTGATATTTTGATATATCGTTAATCGGTTCATCTCCAATAGTACCAATATAATATCCAAGGAAATGCAAAATCTGTTGTCGAATTCCATGCAAGTAGATCTATATTTGATTAAACATATTAAATCGAATGATTTTTAATATCCATATTGTCAATTGATTGCAAGACAAATAGTCTTAAAACATTTTCAATGCCCTATCAGATGATGCATTTTGGACATTCAGCTTTTAGCATTGATGAAATGTGAACGAGTAGACATGTAAAGTACTTCCGCCATCTTGAATTTAGAATGACCTTCGTTTGCGGTGTGAAAATATAGTGAACCGAAACTTTCAAATGCAGCTGTTCCATAGCACAAAAACAACTCTGTTTGCAAGACCTCAACTAAAAGTAACTGTATAAAAAGTAAAACTGAAATTTGGAAATAAACAAAGCAGATATTTTACCTGTAATTTTCCAAATGTTCGGTAACATTTATAAATCATTTTCAATTACTTTATTAAAATATCATGAATGGCAAAAGTTAGTTCAAAGTTTCAATTAATGCATAGGAGAACTGTCTTACTAAATTGAACTAAATTTATTCCTAAATCTGTTTTCAAATCTGACCACTGCATTTATTAAAACGAAAAACGTGTTGCTATTTTCAGCATACATAAAAGTAGTGCAATGTGTGAACAAGATTTTTTTCTATGTATGGTGTACCAAACTGCCTAAAATTGTAAGATAAGTCTCAGACGCAATGTGAACAAGATTTAGCAATGACCCAAAATTCGTTCTAAGGATTGTACAAGTTTAATAAAGGTTTAATTTATTATACTGGAATTGATGTACTTACGCGCTGCTTATCTCGCGGAAAATTCGGCGGAAATGGAATTTTCAGCACTTTTTGCGATAACTGCTTGTTGCTGAACATAACTTTTTCACAAATACGTAATTGTTTATTTATAAATTATATGAACAATCGAAATATTTGCTTTATCATGAAATATGCAAATATTTTTTCGAGACAATCTTGAAACATCGGGCCACTGTATTTCCACATACTGGTCCGGGACAAGTTAGACCTTATTGTGCCGGATGTGTATATAATTCCTTATTAGATGTTTCATGCGTTGTAAACTAACCAACTTTGATTCATCCATGTTTTATACAATATGAGAATTTATGCAGAATTAGTTTAAACGCAGTGAGAATAATTCGCAGAAGAAAATGTACAGCCAAATATTGAAATAAATTATGTAAGGAGGTAATACAATTTGTACAATTGTAGATAACTATGAAACATTTCGAAGTTTTGAAAAAAAAATGCAATCAGTTGAACCTTTCGCACGAAAAGCCTAATTATTAAAATCAGAAATATCTCAAAAGTAACTTTTCTTTTTGTATTGGTTCTTCGTTAAAGAATGATAATTTTTTATTTTTTCACACTTTCATAGATTTAAAACTGATACCGTATTAAATGTGCCGGTGTAATGAAGTATTTCGACCCCCATAGAATAATGACCCCCCGGTCATTATTCTATAGAAAAAGTGACCCCCCGGTCATAGTATTATGACCTCCAGATCATAGTACTATGACTCCCCCACGTGAAGTAAACTGAACCTGACGAAGAATATTGACTCCCATAAAAAAACGACCCCCCGGTCATTTGGTCAAATTTAGTGATAACTCATGTATCTAAGGCCTAATTGCTGCATTTTATGCCCCCACTCGGGGGAGGGGGGAATATAGATTTGCCCTTGTCCGTCCGTCCTTCCGTTTGACCATTAGCCCCAGATACCATCACTTGACACAGAAATCAGAGCATTCCGCAACGGGAAAAGGGATTCTATTTCTAGACGCTGTATCTTGGTGTATACATTTTTTTCTTCAGGAAAATAACAATTCACAATACGTTCACAAAACACACCAGTGTCAATAATCCCTGCAAACTTCGGTATGAAGTAATTCTTCAGAAGAAAACTGCACAAGAAACTGCTAGCATAGAACTTAGTATTAATAGAAGTTGCAATACTTAGCAGTGGCAGTAAAGTACGGTAGCGGCAACAATAGAAAGTAGTAGTAGTAGTAGTAGTAGTAGTGGCAGTGGTAGTGGCAGTTGCAGTAGCAGCAGTAGCAGCAGTAGCAGCAGCAGCAGCAGCAGCAGCAGAGGAATAAGTGACAGCAACAACAACAGCAGGAGAAGAAGAGGTAGATGTACAAGACGTAATAGTGGAAGCAGGTATATTAGTATCAGTAGTAGCAGTTGTAGTAGTAGTAGTAGTAGAAGAAGAAGAAGTACATGTAGTAATAGCAATAGAAGTAGCGGCACCAGTAGTAGTAGTACAATCAAAATGTTAACTATTGGCAATGGAGGGTATTAGAGTTGTAGATCTAGTAAAATTGTCCGTTAGGTTTGGTGGGGATCACTTTTTAATAGATATTATCGTCGAAAGTCTTTTTAGAAGCCGGTGTGTTATACGGAAAGAGTAACATTTTTAAATAGAATAATGTCCGGGAATCGATATTGTATGAGAGTTCGAATGTAGTAATTTCGGCAGTGAGTATTTTATATGGAAGGAGTAACTTTTTCTATAGAATAATAACCGGGGTCGTTATTCTATGAGATTCGAAGGGAGTCATCTTAGGGAGTCAGTATTTTACTTGAAGGGGTCAGTTTTTCTATAGAATAATGACCGGGGGGTCGTTATTCTATAGAGTTTTCAAAGGGAGTCAGTTTTTTATAAGGGGAGTCAATATTTTACAGGAAAGGAGTCACATTTTCTATAGAATAATGACCGGGGGGTCGTTATTCTATGGGGGTCGAAATACTTCATTACACCGGCATAGACATGGACTCTGACTTTACATTACTGCGATGTCAACAGTGGACGCAGCGGTCCAGTACTAACACTATTTACGAAACCAAGGATCTGAAAATTACGAACATTGGGATTAGTGTCCAGTATACACCTGAAAATAATAGTCTTGCAACTTGCCGAGTGCACACTTGTGTCCTGTCGTCGTTTATATAGAATAGACTTTGAAATATTCGTACACATACATAATCTCATAACCACTTCCTTAATGTATCACGTCTGGTAAAGAACAGAGCTACCTCTTTCAGAGGTATACGGTACATCGCTCTGTCGCAACTTACGAGCTAGTGCATGCCGCGATAAAAGAACGCCAACAAAGGTGAGTGTCATCATAGTTTTTGCATTTTTACAATCATTGTATCGAATATCAAAAGTAGGGGAATGGTAGGCGATGTAGATATGATTTAACTTTACAGAGAACTTAAAGTTATTTACAAAGATAAATCAGTTTTGTGTCATTTTGAAATGCGTTGTTCGGCTGAAACATAATAGTTCCCGGAATAGTTCTAAAATGGTTTATTTTGTGATTTTTGTTTTATTTACGTATTCAGCGCAATGTGCAATATTTCCAGTTTTTGAAAATAATTGAAATTTAGAAAAAAAAGTTCCGACCTTTCATTAATATTTTGCCAGCGGATGCTTACACATTTTAAGTGAAAAGGCTTTCTTGTCCAAGAGAGGTGTGTAAAGCGAAAAACTATGTTTACACATTACGTTTTTTCTTTAAATGTAAAGGATCGGTAACAGATCAAGGAGATCGGACAGTGCAAAACTGTACTAAGTGGATACCCATAGCAGTAAATAAGGAGAAATTATATATATTTCAGTAAGGAAATCTGAGGTAAAAGAACGATCATATATTTAATTTCCTGAAATAAACATGGCGGCGAAATATTTTAGAAAAACTGTGCACGTGTTTTGCGCATTAGAATGTTTAACGACATTTGCTTGAAAAAGTAACGCTCGTATGCATTATTTTGGCATTTCCTTTATTTGAAAATACATATTTTGTAGCAGGATACCAAAATTCTGCACCGAAAATGTTCACTCATTTTCTTTCAATGCACTGTGGAGATAGGGTTCAGCGTAGCTTTCATGCTCGCAGATTTACCTACAGATATATCATTTCAACTGTTCTCATATATTTTTTGTGTCCTTGCATTTCCAAAGCTGTTTCGAGGATTCTGATTTTTCACATGAATTTCTTATTTCAATTTGCGGAATATCCTTAACCTAATACTAGTTTAACCTTACAAATTATGATATTCTTGTCCGAATCGTCAGTACATCTGGTGTAGAATCAGAAAACATGAACCAAGTATCGAGTTTAAGAGGACTTGTGAAATTTTTATTCATTGCTTTTATCCTACAGTGTATCGTGCGAATCTGTAAAAACATAACATTCGTTTTAGACGTCAACATTGTAAAGTTCGACGTTTAATAGATGTGGTGTCGTTTTTGCACGCATCCATACCACTCACCTGCAAAATTACAAAATTTCAAAATACAATAATTTCAGCAATTAAAGCTAGTTTAGGTTCATAGGAAAATACATTGAAAACAGAGGAAGAAAAAGATCTAAAAACAAAACTAAAATGCAAGTTTAGTTAGATGTTCTCACGAAAGAATTATTTTATGTTCAAGACTGGTAAAGCATATTTTTATCAAATGGTTTCAACACTTTTAGCGCAAATACGTTACAAAACATACAAGTTCGATACAATGTGGACTTATAAACTAGACTTAGTGCGTTCAAGGAAATTCAGACGTTTTTCTTTTTATTTTTCATTCTAGTAATATCACCTATCGTGCAATAAAGTTAATATGTGTTTTCATATTTTCTGGGGAAGAACAAGATAGGGTCAATAACATATTGGTTACCAGGTACGTTATTACAGAAATGACATTGGCCAGATAACTGAAACTCGACTAATTTCTTACCGTTCGTTTGAACGAAATTAGACAATTGCAAAATAATCTAATGTTCTGTGAATTTTTAGAGAAGACAGCAACAAGAATTATCTGGGTAATGAAATTTACGTTTAAAGTACGATCTAGGATTTCTGCTATGTATCCAGTTCAACATGTCATAAAAAGTTACATTTATAACTTATAAAAGAAATGAAAAATATGTTTCTGTTTTCTTTCAAAGTTCACATCATTTGCACATATTATTATGAAAGAGATAAAGCTGATGCCTTGACAAAGTAATTCCTGTTGTATATTGTTCCAAAAATTGATTATAACCGTTACGACAGTGAACATTTTGGTCCGATTATAAATCTTGGTTTTATTCTAGTAGAAATAATTAATATTTTGTAGACTAAGGTGGAACTTTCTGTCATACTGTGTTTATAAATGTGGAACTATCCGCTATATTCTGTTTACAAAGATGGAAGTATCATTTTTATTTTATTGATAAATGGTGAAATAAACGCTATATCCTGTTCCAATTACAAGAGTGAAATTTTCCTCTATCTTCTGTTGACAAACTACTGTCTGTTGGAAAATGTGAAACTGCTCGCGATATTCCGTTGAAAAAAAAAACTAAGTTAAATCTTATATGATTCTAATGTCCTGTACTTTCAACTGATTTCGTTTATTTTTGATTTTGTTATATATCATTATTATTATTTGCATTTAATCTTGACGGTAAGTCAATGATATTTAGAGTATTTACCTTTATTTTTTTATAGTAAACTGAAAAGTTCCGACTGTGTATATTTCATATAGATAATTATCCATGTTTCTCCTAAAAACGAATACTAATGTTTCCGTGAATCTAACCCGCTTACAGTTAGGGCATTGGCACCAAAAGAGTTCTCCATGTTGAAAGAAGCCGGTCATATAATCCATCTTGGTACACCCCAGACGAGAAATGCATTTGAATGCCGTGACAGCACGAGATCATCGGATATACATAGTACAAAAGTCAATAGTCTTACTATTTGTACTGAATCGATAGTCTCCGAGCTATTTCGCTTCTGTTGATAGAAATGATATAAATGTATTGAGATACCCCATAAATGAATAACGTGATATGACTGGATATACAATTTTACTGCGGATTATATAAATATAATTCTGAATATCTAAGTTTAATTTTAGAACATGGAATTACTAATAACTGATTTTCTAAGCCCAATTTTCTAAAAAAAAGACCACACTATTTTTCAGAGATTATACTAAGTATAATATGAGTTAAATTTTAGTTTTAAGAACAAAAATGTTTGCGAAAACTATAACAATTATATTCGTTTATAGTTGATTCAACTAAAACAAATAGTATATTTTATTTCTTCCAGTCTCATGCGTTTTATTTTCCTCGTAATATGTTATCAACACGTAACACTATTAATTTATTTTCTATTTTCTATCAAAACATTTGGTATTTTATTTGTTGTTATCAACGGACTAGAAAGATTTGTATCATTCCCTTTCCTATTAATGACAAAGTATATGTTTGAAGTAGCTTGTTTCAATACTATTGCATCTGAATCACCGGCCTAACCCTTTTAAGATACTTGATTCATCTGCATTAAACATGTCTCTTAACTGTCGTTAATTAATACTGCGTCGATTGAGTACCGAATATCATCAACTTTCAATTTTCCTAAAGAAAATGAAAATCAAAAATAATCTAACAGGATGTCCAGGATATAGCGTGATATCATTTACAGTGAAAATCGAAATCTTGTTTTACGTAGGACGGTCGGCTTCAAGTTGACAATAGCACCAGAGAAAAGCAATAGACAGAATATTAATGGATTAGCTGAAAAGAAGTTTGTATAAAACTTGTTGTAATTGTTGATTAACCATACATTAAGAGATATGGAGAAGGAATGTGACCAAGTAAATCTTCCGTCAGGTATATCTACAGATGAATCTTCTTTCCGAAGGCCACCGCAGGAATATGATGAGATAGGTATAAGCATGTGATAGTACCATTTTATCTCTGTACTTTTCAGTGTTTGGTATTAAACAAGGAAAGAGCTAGTTTCCTAAATCATTCATTGATATAAATATTTAATTTTGTATGAACCAAATTACTAGGAAAATCCCGTTGGATCAATTGTCCGTGTTTTATAACAGGATTCGTTCAATTGTATTCATTTTTCCAACATGTTTTATCAGTTACCAGCGATGAAAAATTAAAACACAAAAATGTGGCAAATAATTAACTTAAAATACCATATAAAGTTTGAAAACATTTTCATAGGAAATGTTCATCTTTAAATGAGATATAGTTTATGATATATTTCAGTAAAATATACACTTGCATATTGCATTAAAACTGTTCATATACGATAAAAATATAATTTGACACAAAGGATAACATATTTAATACAGACTGTTGTCGGACTGTACGGGTTCATCAAATGGCACTGATATATACCAGACCGGTATCCGCAATGTTTCAGCCTCGTAAACTTTGATACATATGTACCAATTAATGATACGATAACTATATGAGTTAAGCTGTCTCTTGTTGCGTAAGATAGTACAGCATTTGAATTATATTTATGTCATCCTACACGTTATTTTAACAAACAAGGACAAAAGTCCAAGAGGAACAGCTACATTCAAAGAACGCAGCCACCCATACAGCTCTCCACATGGAAATAATAGTATGTGTATGTGCAACTGTATAAACGCACACGGTAACTGAGCACATATACACAGCAACACAAACGAACGCATCAAAAACAAAGAAGTGACAAAGACACAAAACACATACATGCAGAAAGAGCACAGTAGACACCGTTTTAGAACTGTCAGTGGCAAAATCACCACTGGGGCACCGCCTTGGACACCACTTGGGAGTTTGGACTAGTTTACTGCGGTAAAACCTCACTCTTTAAGCCCTACCATGTTCCTATATGACAAGACAGAGTAAATAAAATTGCGCTCAGACAGGTGAATCCCTAACACATGAAACAGTAACAACAGGAACACATTTGTTTTTGTTAATGATCAAGCACTTAAAGCTGTTAATGGTCTATATTCACTATTTTCTAGGTTAAAATTTGAGGTTAAGACTAAATTGACACTCTTTGATCGTATGGTTGAACCAATTTTATTATATTATGCTGAAGTATGGGGCGTATACGATACAAGTCGCTTAGATAGAATACACATGAAATTTTGTAAAAAGATACTCGGTGTAAAATGCAAACCCCAAATATGGCAGTGTTGGGGGAACTTGGAAGGTACCCTCTCTCAAAACTGTGCAAAGAGAGAGTTCTAAAATATTGGTTAAAGCTTGTAAATAATCCAGATTCTGTCATGACTGATATTTTTAGAGACCAGTGTAACAATGTCAATTCTCCCCGATGTACAAACTGGCCTAAATATGTTAAAACTCTTTTAGAACAACTAGGATATGGATATTTATGGAACCATATTGCGCCAAATATAAACTATTTTCCAATGCTACAAAAACGGTTAAGAGACCAGTTTATACAGGAATGGCATGGTAGTATTACAAACATGCCAAAACTAGAATATTATTCAAGATTTAAAACGCTGTTTATGTTTGAACCATATCTCACAAATGTTGATAATGATTACTTAAGAAAACTACTCAGTTGTTCTAGAATGTCTTCACATTGCTTAGCTATTGAAACTTGAAGGCACAGTGGTATAGCTAGGGATCAAAGACTATGTCAAAATTGTAATTTAAATGTTATAGAATCTGAGTATCATGTGTTATTGACTTGTCCTAAATATAAAAACTTACGTTCAAATTATTGACCAAAAACATCGTGGCCAAATCTGAAAATGTTTGACAATTTCTTGTCATCTGCTAAGAAAAAAGTCCAATGGAATATATGTAAATATTTGAAGGAAATTTATTTGTTAAGTGTTTCAAATCTTAATTACAAATTATTTATACGCATGAGAACTGTATACTGTTCATTAGCCAAAGGCATATATATGTCGATTATGCTAATAAATGTTGTTGTTGTTGTTAATCCATTGTGCAATTATGTTAATAAATGTAAATATGTTCATTGTTTAACGTTTGTTTTCTAACGTTACCGTATCATAGAAAAATTGTGCTAAATTAACACATTAGTTTACCAATATTTCCAGTTGTGATGGCTATTTTACTAACAATGCAGAAATATACAAGGTAAACAAAATTAAGATAGTTGGCCTGAGAAAGCATATCTGTTATAATGTTCTTACCTACTTCTTGTTATACACTCACAAACTAAACTAGTTTTAGCACTTCGTTTGAAGTATTTCTTGATCACACATAAATTAGAAATTATACAAAATAAAACAACATAAAATGTTTCTAAAACTCTATGAATCGGTGGCTTTGCCGGTAATAGCTTATTGGGCAGCCATTTGTGGACACAAATCCTTCTCCTGTAATATGGCAGTCCATTCAGTGCAATAAGGTTTTATCTTGGTGTTGGCAAATGTACTCCTTGTTTGGGTATTTCAGGAGAAATGGGTTGGAAATCAGTTTTTTATTCGCCAAAGGAAGGTTGTGGATAATTACTGGGCCCGGTTATCTACCAACAATTCTTCAAGAGTAAACAAACAGATAGCACTGTGGGCCAGCACCAAGCCTGCACACTGTAAAAAATTGTTTTCTTCTTTGTACGTAAGCAGTCATGAACATTATTCTGGGTTACCAAACCCTAAGAAAATCGCTAAACGTATCGAAATTGTTATGTTTAACGAATACAAAGTTAAGTTAATTTGTTAAATAGAATAAGCTCTGTTCAAACACGTCCCAATTTGTTTTCCTATTACACAAAGAAAGCTGAAAACTGTTATTATTAATTCTAACACAATCCGATTCATTTTCTTATTAAACAAAGAAGGCTGAAAACAGTGAATTATTATACGACAATTTACTGTTCTGACGTCACAATTATTAGTCATAGCGTCAAACGGCATAGCAGCGCGCTGGAAAAGAAACCAACTGAAACCGAGCGAATATTTAATGAATGCTGTCAAGGATGTACTTTAAAGTCCTTGGTAACGTGTTAGAATCGAAATAATATATCTCATTTAGTGATTTGCTCTTGCATAAAATAATTGTTTGTCGTTCAGATGCGTATTATTATATCAATCGGGCTGCGCCCTCGTGATATAATTCCTTCGCATCTGAACTCCAAACAATGATTTATTCAGCAACAAATCACTAAATGAGATATTTTATTTCTTAAACAATTATTCTTTTCTGACGTCACAATTATTACGCCATAGCGATAGACGGCATGGAAAAACGCGCTGGAAAAGAAATCAACAGAAATCAGGCATATACCTATATTTGTTAGATATCGGCAAGGACGTACATAATAACCCTTGATAACGTGTTAGAATGGAAATAATATAGAGCTACAATGTATCTCAAACAGTGACTTGCTCATTAATAAAATCATTGTTTGTCGTTTAGATGCGTGCCCTCGTGATATAATTCCTTCGAATCTAAAGTCCAAACAATGATTTTGTTCAATGACAAATCACTGTTTGATATATAATATTTCTTAAATAATGGTACCCCTGGTAGAGGCGGAAGTGTGTCATTGGTCTGCTGATGCGTCAAGTGTGGTGTGCTGTGTGTTGTGTGCTTGTCACCTTCCGCTTTCAGCCTCCACCGCTGGCTAGCCTTCTGGTGAAAAAGGAGCCGAGTGCGTAAAAAACAAAGACAAATATCAAACAGGGAATGCCACGTACCAAAATCGCAGCCTCCCCAAAACGAAACCTACAGCACGCAGACGTGCACACCACAAACACACACACACACACAAAGCCAACACACGAGGACAAAACGAACAATCAAAGGAACACACACACATATACGCGCACACACGCAAAGCCCACACAAGAGGACAAAACGAACAAACAAAGGAACACAGTGGGGGACCGCCTTGGAACGGTCAGTGGCAAAAACACCACTGGGGAGCTTAAACCGGTTTATGGTGCGCACCAAACCTCACTCTTACCCGCACCATGTTCCAAAGACACGGGACAGTGTAAATAAAAGTAATCCCCTCCAGGTGAATCTCTAACACACGTAATGGAAACAAAAAGGCATGGCATGTAAAACACAAAAATGCTCGTGTATAAAAATATAAAAAGCAAACCTTTAGAACCAAAAACGTATGTACTCAATGCTTTTTCAGAAGATAGAGCAACAAGAGAAACACCCTTAAGGGCCCGACGAAACAGGCCAGAAGACAGATATCAAAACAGTTCAGTCCTGGTAGGATTTAAAAACTGCTTATCATAGAGTCCTCCCCCTCTTCCGTCAGACACAATCAAAGAGGGAAGCGTAGTGTCCAACTGTAAACGGATTGAACACTAAACATGCGGTATGTTTCAAAACAGTTGGGTCGTAACCTCTTTTAATAAAACGTTTTATAATTTTACCAAATACATTTGGAAAATTACCATGACCCAAGATCTTACGAAGTTTGTAAACCACATCCCCATAAAAAGCGGGTTTAGAAATACCTTCTCGCAGAAGTGTCTTTAAATTACTATTGAATTTTAAAACTAAATCAGAATTACGATAGTAAAATTTAGCAAAATATTTACGCAATTTGTAATAACGGTAGCCTTGCTGAAGAAGTTTACTTGTAATATATAGATTACGTTCATTGAAATGCTTGACATGACTACACGCTCTGGCAAACCGAATTAACTGAGAAATATATACCCCATAAGATGTAGCCTGAGGTACATCCCCATCCAAATGAGGAAAATTTACAATACTAAAGTTAAAATCATCCCTCTTGTCATAAATTTTGGTATGTATAATATTGTCATAAATAGAGAGATGTAAATCTAGAAACGAAGCATCAGTATCCGAATTGTTAGTTTTAATTAACTGAAGCTCCCTAGGATAAATAGTACCCACCAATTGACCAAAAAACGGATTATCCATATTAAGACTATCATCCAGATAGCGTGATGTATTATTAAATGCAGTTATAATATCTGCCTGCGTATCTGGAGAAAGGCTCAACATAAAGTCTCTTTCATAACAATATAAAAACAAATCTGCCACAAGGGGTGCACAATTAGTTCCCATGGGAATACCAACTACTTGTCTAAAAACTGCATTCCCAAACCTGATGTAAATGTTGTTCAATAAAAAGGAAAGGGCTTTACAAACTTCGTATTCCCTGCCAGTACATAGTCTCTCTGCAGACAAGCCCTTTTGCAGTGCCTCCGAGTTGGCGCCACATGGTAACTGAGCACCTTGCGGCCTCAGGCAGAACTGCAGCGGACTTGGAGGAGGTCTGCCCCCAGACATGTGGCATGCCAGGCCCACCGGTGTGTGGACACACCCTGATGCCTATGAACAGACCCTCAGCTATGGGACAAATAGCTCCTGTGTTCCCAGGATAGGGTTTTAACTCGGAACTAAGGGTGAGGTAACCCTGAAAGAAACCTAGAGAGTTGAAGACAGAGGTGCTGGGCCATTGGCACTCTCTTAACGAACCACAGCATCATGCAATATCGCTATGACTACACAGTCATCCAGTATTCAACTGTGTGGTGCTTAATGTCTGAGGTCCCTCCAGGGGGATTCAGTGCCGGGCTCTGAGCCTCGACAGAGTCCACCCACAGCTACTGGGGGTCCCTCCTTCAATCCACAACATGCAAAGAGAAGGAGAAGGAACATACCAAGGAGAGGAACCAATCCGCATCAACCTTTCAGGCTGATGCATTGGAATGCGGAGGGTGTCTTCAACAAGACTGAACAAAGCTGAACTTGAGCATATCCTCCATGAGAAAGACATCAATGTCTGTTGCATTCAGGAAACTCACCTACAGCCGGAGAAACCCTTCAAAGTCAGAGGATACCAGTGTTTTCGCTGTGTCAGCATTGGCAGACAAAAAGGAGGCATTATGACATTGGTCAGGAACAACATCAGCGCTGTCCAGACCAACACGCATATGGATGACTCTGAGTTGCAAGTTCTGAGTCTCAGAAAGAACGAGTTCAATTTGAAACTTGTGAACATATACTCTCCAAGTGACAAAGCTCTGTCCCTTGGCAGAGTTGCAACTGATGAGGCCAGGTTCAGCATTGTAGGAGACTTTGGCAGTCACTCACAGGGCTGGGGATATGACCACCTGGATAAACGTGGAGAGGAAGTGGAGACCTGGCAAGATGATTACAAGCTAAACCTCATCAACAAGCCAGATGATCCCCCGGCCTTTTACTCCAGAGGCTGGCGAACAACATCAGTCCCTGATCTTGCTTTATGTGTTGACGACATACGTGGACATGTCGGGCGGGAAGTCAGTGAACAACTAGTGGGTAGCGGCCATCGCCCGGTCCAACTTGCTATGGGCCGTGTCGCCTCTGGTTCGCCTGACATCACCGGATGGAGCTGCGGGACAGCCGGTGGATCTTTTGCCGGAGTCTTAGTGGTGGGCTCTGTGGAGACATTAGAGTGGAGGGAGGAGGCGTCGGCCGGGTTGTCGCGGACTTTGGCGCCGGTGTGCTTGGGGCTGCTTGCAGCGCCGTTCCAGGGGGTGCGAGAGGGGTCTGTGGGCCCTGCTGGAGTTGTGGGTTGCGGGGTCTGCAGGCAAAGTTATCAGAAGCCAGGGAGGAAACAGAAAACAATCCCTTAGAAGAAAGTAACCTCTCTCTACAGCAAGCCAATGTCAAATTCCTCAGGCACAAACGGGAAGCACAGAGGAAGAGCTGGAGAAATAAAACATTCTCGCTCAACCTAGAGCGAGATGGCCAAAAGCTTTGGAGATTGACGAGACGGCTGAACGATGAAGAGGCTCAGTAACTTTGGAAGAGAATGATGAACTGTTGACTGGTAAACAAGCGGCAAACACTTTTGCATCTAACTACAAAGATATTTCCAACATCCCCATCAACAGGGAACGGCAAAGGGAAGCCTGAAGAGAAAAAGGGAAAGGCAGACAGGTCAAGTGACACCAGAATGCATGAAGCAGAGTCTTAAACTGCATGAGCTACAGACAGCTCTTAGGCAGTTGAAGACAAAAAAGTCTCCTGGACTAGATGGAGTCACAAATGAAATGCTGACCCATCTAGGCACTGCAGCAATTTGCAAACTCCTGGAAATTTACAACTACCAATCAGCCTTACCAGCTGTGTTGTAAAGACCATGGAGAGGATTGTGAATGCACGTCTGAAGTGGTACATGGAGACTAACAACCTATTCCCAACGCAACAAGCTGGCTTTCAGACAATTCCGCTCCACTGAGGACCAGACCACTTATCTATCGCAAGAGATAGAGGGCGCCTTCCAAGAGCAGAAAGTCGTGCTTACAGCATGGATTGATCTGCAGAGGGCGTTTGACAAAGTCTGGACTGATGGACTCCTCGTCAAGCTGATGAGGACTGGAGACGGAGATCACATGCTGAGGTGGATTAAGTCATACCTCCACAACAGGAAAGCAAGAGTCAGTTTAGAACATGCCAACAGTAGGAAGTTCCTGTTGCGTCATGGTTTCCCACAAGGCGGAGTCTTATCCCCTACACTCTTCTTGCTTTTCATCAATGATCTGGTATCTGAACTACCGAAAGGAGTTAAGGCTGCTGTCTACGCTGACGATCTGGTGTTATGGTGTAAGGAAGAACATGCCACTACATCCACATACAGGATGCA
This sequence comes from Mercenaria mercenaria, assembly GCF_021730395.1. NCBI lineage: Eukaryota > Metazoa > Mollusca > Bivalvia > Venerida > Veneridae > Mercenaria > Mercenaria mercenaria. Next base: position 6,435,535 of record NC_069375.1, on the reverse strand, counting down.
AGAAGCTATCAACAAGCTTTCAGCTTGGGCTGAAGATTGTTGTGTATCGATCAATACAGAGAAATCGTCCACCACACAATTCTCCCTGTCGTCAAAGCAGAGGGCGGGTAAAATCAAGATGGGAATTACTTCGCTGATTGAAGCAGACGAGGCAAAATACCTCGGAGTGACCTTTGACAAACGGCTAACCTGGAAGCTCCACATTAGTCAAGCAGAAGGGCCCGTAGGAAGCTTGCCATGATGCGCAAACTTGCTGGAACAACGTGGGGAGCAAATGAGCAAATACTCAAGACAGTATATCAGGGAACAGTGAGACCCCATTTAGAGTATAGTTCAACTGCCTGGTCCACTACTGCCAAAACTAACCAACAGGCTTTAGACAAGATTCAGAACCAAGCATTGCGGATCATGACAGGTGCTACAAAGTCTACACCAATCTCCTTCATGGAGAAGCTAACAGGCACACAGCCGTTACAAGACAGAAGACATGCAAAGGTTCTGCTTCAAGCAGAGAAGTTCAGGTCTTTTCAAGACCATCCCATGAAAGCCAAGCTAGATGGCTACACAAAGAATCGGCTCAAACGTAGCAGCTTCGTACATGAGGCAAAGAAACTCAACCGAGAGTTCAAAACTGAGTTGAGCATACCAACGACTCCCCTAGGTAGTGAAGACATTATAAACCCACTAGCGAATGATCTGTCCTCAGTGACTCTGAGACTTGCTGATCCTCGACTTGACCGCGGGAAGCAAGCAAGAGGATGAAGGCATTCGGAAGAGCCTCGCACTATGATTAATGAAGACTTTCCTCCGGAATCATGGACTCATGTCTATACAGACGGATCAGTCACATGCGCAATCAAGGATGGAGGAGCAGGAGTTTTCATTCAATACCCATCTGGCAAGAGAGAAACAATACATGCAGCCACAGGAAAACACTCCAGCTATTACAAAGCAGAGACTGAAGCACTCATGAAGGCCGTCTCAATGGTTGAAGACTCGGCAGAAGAAAGCTCCTCAGTCGTCTTTCTCACAGATGCACTTTCTGTCATGGAAGCTCTGATCATCAATAAAGCTCCGCAGCTAGCCAGGAGAATGCAAAGCCTGAGTATAACCTGCAAAATAACACTACAGTGGATTCCATCCCATTGTGGACTTGCAGGCAATGAAGAGCAGACAAACTGGTTGAGCTAGGAGCTCTGTCATAACAACCAACAGATCCTGTGAGTTACAAGGAGAAAGTCACCATCATCAAGGCACTAACGAGACCAAGGATGGAGGAAGATTCTTTTCATCTCCTTGATCGGTCTGAACAAGTGATGATGTTCAGGCTTCGCACAGGGCACAACAAGGTCAATGCTCACATGTACAAGAAATACAGACTGGCATCATCTCCAACTTGTCCATGTGGTGAAGAAGATCAGACTGCGGAGCATATACTTCAGAGATGTAAAAGGCATGATCAGGAGCGAGCTGCGACTTGGCCGATATATACCTCAATCCACCAGAAACTGTATGGAGGCATTGAGGATCTATGGCAAACCACAAGTTTCATCGAGGCTACTGGTCTAACAGTGTAGTCGCGGACGACAAGAAGAAAGAAGAAGAAGTAGAGGCGGAAATAAGCTTACAAATTGCTATACTTTTTGGTTGGATTATTGTGTAGAGAAATAAAAATCAACATCACATTATTATGCCAAGGAGTCATGTAAGTGTTGTCGGATACGATTACAACACTTAGCGAAATATAAGGTGAAATATTAGTACCCAAGACAGACTGAAGACCTTATTCATTCTTTATTCGGTTGTCTACGTCAAACTGAAATTCAAAACATACAAGAATTCAGTTTCTCATTAGTACAATTGGTATGCAAAACTTACATCACAAAATACTATTTGAATTACGCAATAATAGTCAGAATTATACTTGGATGTATTTTGTAAGTGATGCCTATTAAGGAGTGATTTCCTTTAATTCTTTTCAAAAATATCTATCCGAAATTTAGAAAACCGCGAAAACAGAGTATGACATTCTATATGTAAATTCAACGAAAAAACTATTTAATAACTATGATTCTACAAAAACAACGTGATATTTTATTAAGGACTACTAAAATATACCTCTTTAGGCCTATACATATTTAAGCACCTTATATTTAAGAAAAACTGAGTTTTCTATCTATTTGCGCCTAAAATTCTGCAAATGGCGGAGCAACGTAAAAAGGGAGGTAATCTATTTGACCTAAATATTCAATGAATAACGGATATTATCGTTGTCATCTTATGACAGTCAGTTACATGGCTCCCCAAAATTAGGTTTCCTAATTTTCCAAGGCAATAAAAAAAAAAAAAAAATATATATATATAGGGATATAAATTACATAACCTAGAGTTAAAGTAGAAACCCTTAAAGTGATAACATCATTGCAGCAATTATTGCTTATTAAATCTTAGAAGTTTCGAAGCATTCACATAAGGCATCACATCTGAACCATACATCAACTGATTACAGACAAATTAATTTTAAGTATACAGAATTACAATATGAGCAAAAAAACCCCAAATGAATCTGGAGAGGGACTTATTACATAAACTTAAACCTAAAACTTGAATTTAAAAGAAAGGCAATATTTCTCAATTGCGACATAGCACTGTTTCTCAAAACTTGAAAAACCGATTCATTTATTGCGCACAACAATTAAAAAGGGCTTCCCGATGGGGAATTATCCTGGTTCACAATAACACCAATTTATGGATTGGTCGTTCCAACAAGGTCAATGGCTTGTTACGCCTTCCATCTTTACCAAGAGAGGAATCACCAACAGCAACTGTTACCTTTCTGACAAGGCCATCTTGATCTGGTTCCGCCTGACTTACACGACCAAGCGACCACTGACATCTTGGGACATTGTCATCCTTGACTAGAACTACATCTCCCACAGAAAGATTCTGTTCTGGTTTAACCCATTTGCTTCTGGCTTGCAAGTTTTGTAAAAACTCCTTACGCCAACGCGACCAAAATTCATCAGCTAAATACTGAACACGCCTCCAACGTTTCCGAGAGTAAAGATTAGACTTTTCGAACTGACCAGGAGGTGACAAGACAACACTAGATTTCATGGTTAACAAGTGATTTGGCGTTAAGGGGTCCAGTGACAATGGGTCATTGAGGTTTTCTACAGTTAAGGGTCTGCTGTTAACCACTGCCGCAGCTTCACACATGAAGGTTCTGAGACCTTCATCATCCAGTTGAGACCCATTCTGATACATCAGGGAACTAAGGACATTTCGAACTGATCTTATCTGACGTTCCCATACTCCGCCCATATGGCTGGCAGACGGAACGTTTGTTTTAAAAACAACATAGTCACAATTTGATTCAAGTAAATACTGACTTACACGGTCATCGTCCATTTCTGAAACAGCCTCTCTTAATTCACGAGCTGCACCAATAAAACTGGTGCCCCTATCCGACCTAAGTACTCGAATTGGACCACGTATTGACAAGAACCTGCGCAAGGCATTAATGAATGAGTCCGTATCAAGAGAAGACGCTACCTCAATGTGAACTGCTCTACATAATAAGCATGTAAATATGGCCCCGTATCTTTTAAGTTGTTTGCGGCCTTCCCTGACATACCAGGGCCCAAAGTAGTCAACTCCGCTGTATGTAAAAGGAGGAGCAGGTTGGAGCCTGTCTATTGGCAAGTCAGCCATTTTTTGAACTTGTGTAGTTCCACGCAACCTCTTACATACTACGCAACCAGAAATGTAGCTCGAAACTCTCGAATTGAGATTAACAATCCAAAAACCACTGGAACTGATCTCGTTGATAGTTATTCCTCTTCCCTGGTGATGGACATGTTCGTGAAAGTGACGAATAACGAGTTCGGTAACGTGTCCTCTTTTGGGAAGAATAACAGGGTGCTTAAAACCAAATGTCAGCTCAGCCCGTTTTATACGACCACCAACACGCAAAAGTCCAAACTGATCAAGGAAAGGATCTAAGCGAAATATGGGAGAATTTCCCTTCAAAGCAAATTTTCTTAACTTTAATATCTCGTGATCAGACAACTTGTCCGACACATTTAGGTTACGGAGAGTTTTAATTTCTTCATAAAATGCATCCGCTTGCACAGCCTTGACAACGATTTGTTCTGCTACTAACAAATCGTCCACTGATACGGCAGACTGACAACTCGCCTCTCCCTCAGTCTGAGCAATCGGCTGTTCAGCTTTGGACGACCTAACACGTTTGTTAAGACAGACAATGTACTTAAGACATAGAGCAACTGCAAGTTTCAATCGTCTCCAGCTAGAGAAATACTCGAAACGCGAACAGATTTCCCCTAGATTGGTAGAAGCACCGAAGGTTCTGAATGTATGAGCCTTTTTTAGCTCCTTATCATCATCTGACAAAGGCGGGATTACATTTTCGATAGGTGGAAGTTGAATATTCCACAGGAAATCTGGGCCTTTAAACCAATTGGACTTGTGTACAAGGGCATAAGCCGATGAACCCCTTGAAGCAATATCCGCAGGATTGAGTTCTGACTCAACATACCTCCACTGGGATGGATCACTGTGACTTCTAATCTGTTGGACACGATTAGCTACATACACATGAAATCTCCGTGAATCGTTCCCAACATAACCAATAACTACCTTACTATCAGTCCAAAAATACTCAAGTGCATCTGGAAATTGTAACTCTTGTCGTAATAAGACGCTAATTTTTACTGAGACAACAGCTGCAGCCAGCTCAAGACGAGGAATAGTGATAGGCTTGAGTGGTGCAACTCTAGCCTTACTCATAAGAAGAGAACAATTGACCTGGCCCTTGTTATCAATTAATCTGAGGTATGAACACTGACCATAGCCGTCCATGCTTGCATCTGAAAAGTGATGTATTTCAGCAGATATGACTTCACCAAACTCCTTAGGCTTAAAACATCTGCTTATTCTAAGTGACCAAGAATGTTAAGCTCATTTCTCCACTGCTCCCATTTTGATTTTAAGTTGTCAGGAACTGGATCATCCCAGTCTGCATTCTGTGCACATAGCTGCTGCAGTATCTGCTTGCCTACAAGGATAACTGGTGAAATAAATCCCAAAGGGTCATATACGGAGCTAACCGTGGACAGAGCTCCTCTTCTGGTTAAAGGTTTGTCACTCAAGACTATTCTGAACTGAAAGCAATCAGACTCGATACACCATTGAACGCCCAATGTCCTTTCAACATGAAAACTATCAGTAAGAATATCAAAATCTGCAAGTCCATTAGCCCTGTCTTCTGGTGACACGTGACTTATAACTTCCTTAGAATTGCTTAAGAATTTGTGCAATCTAACACCGCCCCTTTTGCACATTGCCTGACTAGAATCTATCATGCGAATAGCTTCTTCGACAGAAGGAACAGACTTGAGTCCATCATCCACATAAAAATTGTGTCGCAAGAAGTTAGCTACTTCTTCTCCAAACTCAAGTTCATTGTCCTTGGCAATCTGTTTTAACCCAAAATTTGCGCAACCAGGGGAAGAACTGGCGCCGAATAGGTGAACACACATACGATACATTACAGGTTGTTTCATACTACTATCTGACCACCAAAAGAACCTCAAGTAGTTTCGATCTTTCTCGGCGACTCTAAATTGATGAAACATTTGTTCAATGTCGCACGCAAATGCAACCTTTTCCATGCGAAAGCGACAGAGGACTCCAATAAGGGTGTTTGTTAAGTCAGGACCTTGTAGAAGGTGATTGTTTAAACTTTGTCCATTAAACACAGCACTACAATCAAAAACTACTCGAAGCTTGCCTGGCTTCTTTGGGTGAAAAACACCATGATGGGGTATGTACCACTCGTGGCCATTGACAACTTGTAGGTCAGAGTCACTCACAACTTCAGCATGACCCATTTTAATCAAGCTATTCATAAACTGTTCATAAAGTCTGCGGTAGTCGCTGTCACGCTGTAAACGCCTTTTAAGACCTTCTAACCTACGGAGAGCCATATATTGATTGTTAGGTAAGTTTGGTGGGTCACCCTTGAATGGTAAGGGCATTGTATAATGGCCATCGACGAACTTGATATCAGAATTCATTTTCTCCAAGAATCTTTGGTCTTCTTGAGAGATCAACGTACAAGTAACTTGATTTTCACAAAAATCCAACTCCATAGCCTTTGCTATTTCAACAGGACTGGCAACCTTGACCCGAGTTCTAAAGGAAAATGCTACCTCATTTGTCAGACTATGTTGGCCTGTTTTAGGGGCAAGATCTGGTGGCACTTCAAGGGTACAAATTCGATGGCTCAGTCCAATGCAGTCATCCTGATTGTCTGCAAACTTATCAACTATACCAACTATTCCCCACCCAAGATCCGTACGTTGACCGAATGGTCCTCTTTCAATGGGAGGAATTACTTCGCGTGGCATTAAGGCACGAGCACAATTGTATCCTATGAGTAATCCAACTTCGCAATCAGCAACTGGCATTAACCTTTCAGCTATGCCATTTAGGTGTGGCCAGTGTTTGGCTATTTCTGGAGTAGGGATATGTGATCTGTTAGCTGGTATAACCTCTCTAGTAAAGGCATCAGGTAAAGATATCTTCACAGAGCTATCAAACCCGCGAACCACAAGGCCACCAATCCTTGCGCTTTCCACTCTGGTATCCTTGCAAGACATAGTGGACAGGATCAGTGTTACCTTTGGGCCAGTCAGTCCCAATGCATCACAAGTGTCATTTAGGACAAAGGTTGTGTCGGATTGGGTGTCTAGCATGGCATAGACCAGTCTCTCTAAGTTTGGGTTATCATGCTGAGAAAGAAATACGGGGACTACCATAGAACATTTACTATTACAACTAGTACCATTGAGACATGACGAATCTGAAAGCATTGCCTGAGACTTCTGAGTCTCTTCCAGTTTATCAGTCTGGCCTTTGTCCTTGGTGACATCAGAGGTCCCTCTTTTGTCTCCATGAAGCGAGGTAGGATGGAATTTGGAACAGGTTTTACACTGTTTTCTCCTTTTACATCCCTTAGATAGGTGACCAGGAGAAAGACAACCAAAGCAGAGGTTTTTGTCCCGAGCAAACGATTTACGTTCCTCAAGTGTCTTAGCTAGGTATTTTCTACAAAGATCGAGTTCATGACCTGGCCTTTCACAGAAAAAACATTGGAAATCAGAAAAATTACGCCTGGGATGGCCCTTAGAGGGATTCTTACCCTCATCGATCCCAGTTAAGAAGGATCTTCCCTTAAGCAAAGGTTTCTGTTCCGCCCGTATCCGTTTCTCAGGTACCTCACTTCCATGATTTCCCATGTCACCCTTGATGGACTGAACAGAAGTGACTGGATTACAAGCAATTTTGGCTTCCTTTGAAATGAAGGATTCAAATGACTGAAAGGGAGGAAACTCGTTATGGGATTCCTTGTGACCTACCACGACACGGTTCCATCTGGAGACTAACCATTCTGGAAGCCTGGCTAACATCTTACGATTCTCAGCAGGGTCATTAAGGACGCTTAGATGAGGGATGCTTTGCATTGCTGCAAGACACTGTCTTAAAAAGTCTGAAAATTTTAAAAGGCTACTGGCATCCTTGGGACTTATCTTTGGCCAGGAGTCAAGTTTTGATCTAAAAGCATTGGACACAATAAATGGGTCCCCATACCTTTCATCTAGTAGCTTCCTAGCGCTATCATATGCATCATCACTGGCTAACAGGGTGTAGTTTTCAACAACTAGTTTAACAGGACCACCAATATATTTCTTCAAATAGTGGATTTTCTCAGCATCAGGAATTTGCCTACTCTCTATGAGAGTTTTAAACGCTAGCTTCCATGAAGGATACTGAATGGGGTCGCCATAGAATACACCGGGCTCGGGTGAAGGTAGCCTATTCAGTGAAACTTGTTCTGCAAGCGTCTTTGCAAGATCAATTAGACTTTGATCACTGGGCCCTTTGGGTGGAACCACTTGGTAAATAGATGGTATAGGGGCTATGATAGGCTTATGGACAGGTATATGTGCACTGTCGGTATTAGTGATGTCTGCTGTCCTATCTAGAGAAGGATTGGTGGCGGGAAAAAACTGTATCAGAACTCTGAGGTACAAAGTCTGATACCCTAGGATTCAAAGAAGTAGTATATGAGATATGAGCTGGGGTTGAGACTATGATATCATCAGTAGCTTCAGTTGTAATGGGATTCTGTGCCTGAGACAGAGGAAATTTTGTACTGCTAGAATCATAATGGGCATGGGCTTCAACATAATCTTTTACCCTGTCAAGACTTGATTCTGTTGACAAACATGTATTTGGTAAAAAAGAATCAGTGCTATCTAAAGCTTCAATTTTTGCCTCTGCCATATCAATCTCCCTTTTGGTTTGAATTTTTTCGAGTTCTGCCTTTGATTTTGCTTCTAAGTCTATATACTTCAGCTTAACTTTAAGAGCTGCTGCGTGAGCAGCAACCTCAGACTTATTGGAATTCTGTGTTGCGACTTGACCTGACTGAACATCGAGACCTTGACCTACAGGACCTTGATGAATTTGACCTAGTCTCGGACCTATCGGTTTCTACAGAACGTAAATAAATACCAATGTCTCTCATTAGTTCATGATGGTAAGTTTCTATATTGACAAACTCAGTGGAATGTGATTGTTCCCCAGATGAAAGAAAATTCAGATCAAGATCAACACTAGACAGAGAATGAAAATTTTCTTGAAGCTTATTGCGTTCTTCACGGATAACAGAAATATCAGTGTTATCAGACATTGACACTTGTAACTTATTGGCAATACCCCTCCATGCTGATATGGCTGACCGAAACTTAATAGTCTGCTGAGAAATGTGGTACCCTAAACCCTTCTCAGTTAATGTTCGTTCGCGAGAAGAGGATCGCACTGCCATATTAGAGTCTTCGGTAGTCATCTTAACCAACAATATGAAAATAGATATACAATACTACAAAAATGCAAACCTTATCCTTAAATCTAAGTGCGCAAAATAATACCTGTACTTAAAATTGCAGCATGAAAAAAAAATAATTAATAATAATAGGCCCTTCCTCAAAAATAACAATAGCCTTAGTTTAACACAAGCTGAAAAAATTGCAATAGTTCAACACAAACTGAAAAAATTGCAATAGTTTAACACAAGCTGAAAAATTGCAATATGTGCACTATCACTGATGAAGCTAACTTGTTCTATAACATATAGTTCTAATAACTTGAAAAATGATATATAAGATACATTAAAGTACTTTGAATAGACATGAAATTACAGCTACTATATAGTTACACTTCACAGAAATCTAATAGTTCTATATATGCAAGTAGCAATTTATGACTGAGCTATCTCAGCCTAAGCAAATGTCAATGCAAGTCAAAGCACTCAGACTATGTTTGTGGATTGCAGTTTTCTTTGAAAATGTTGAAGGCAAAAATCACCAGGGATTCACAAGGTGTTCTGCTTGACGCACACTATATCACTGTTAGCTGAAGTTGATAAAACGCCCATCCACTTGAATGCTTGGGTTCAACATTCAGACTCTATTTGTCGTAACCAATTTTCCAAAAAAAAAGTGAAAACATCAGGTCTTATGAATTCGCAAGGTGTTCTCCTGGATGCACACTATCACGTTGAATCGGATAAGACACTCATCCACTTGAATGCTTGGGTTTAGCATTCAGACTCCTTTTATCGTAACCAATTTTCAAAAAAAGTGAAAACAACAGGTCTTATGAATTCGCAAGTGTTCTCCTGGATGCACACTATCACATTGGATCGGATAAGATACTTATCTACTTGAATGCTTGGCTTTTGCAGGAGCTTGACTATAAGTGCATGTAAATCTAGCATTTACTGTAATGTTTCTTTAATCTACTGACACTCATGAATGTAGTCCACTGCAGGTGCACAGCTGAATTTGTAGGCACAGAGAACAACTGATATGCCAGAATTCCACTTGACTGTATTGCCGAGAGTTTGACTGTAAGTGTTGTCGGATACGATTACAACACTTAGCGAAATATAAGGTGAAATATTAGTACCCAAGACAGACTGAAGACCTTATTCATTCTTTATTCGGTTGTCTACGTCAAACTGAAATTCAAAACATACAAGAATTCAGTTTCTCATTAGTACAATTGGTATGCAAAACTTACATCACAAAATACTATTTGAATTACGCAATAATAGTCAGAATTATACTTGGATGTATTTTGTAAGTGATGCCTATTAAGGAGTGATTTCCTTTAATTCTTTTCAAAAATATCTATCCGAAATTTAGAAAACCGCGAAAACAGAGTATGACATTCTATATGTAAATTCAACGAAAAAACTATTTAATAACTATGATTCTACAAAAACAACGTGATATTTTATTAAGGACTACTAAAATATACCTCTTTAGGCCTATACATATTTAAGCACCTTATATTTAAGAAAAACTGAGTTTTCTATCTATTTGCGCCTAAAATTCTGCAAATGGCGGAGCAACGTAAAAAGGGAGGTAATCTATTTGACCTAAATATTCAATGAATAACGGATATTATCGTTGTCATCTTATGACAGTCAGTTACAAGTCATATATCTGCATCGTGTAAGTTTAGGTGAGGAGTTGCCCCACACGCATTAAGACAGTAAGATACGAAGGTCTGCCTTTTGATAGACGCTTCTGTCCATTTATAGTCAATAAATTGAATATGAAAGCCATGCATTACTAAAATGTAGCTTGTTTTTTGATCTGAAAATTCCCTTTTTGAACAAGCTGTAGTTTCTGCTCCAAATCATGTCTAGTGATGGTAAATACTTATTTACAAATAATAGTTTATCAAGAATTTAGCCAAAACCTGCTTTTTAATTCTACAAAGGAGAAATTTTACTTATGTAAATAATGCTTCTGTTTTTATGCAACACAATGTGAAGTACTTTTTACTTTACCTGAGAAGTAGCTGTTAATTAAGTCATCATCGATCTAACAGAGGTTGAACAGTGATTTTGGAACATTCCTTAAGTTTGGCGCTTCGGACCTTGATTTCAAAAGACAGTTTCACTTTTGTTTTCGAAGTAAATATTTACCTCTCAGTTTTATCTGTAAGTATGTATATATTTAAATGATGTATTGTGTAAAATATGAGAGCTTATGTGATAATTTTATGTGATAATTTTCATAGCTGTATATAATAGTCTCTTGTAATTCCGATTGGAATGGCCATGTACATTGTGCATAGCTTGTAATGAAATGTTTACTTTAATGTATATGGATTATTTTTGTGTGTATTATTGGCACATTTCAGTATAACATATATAATGTATTACAAAAATATATTAAACACGTTGAAACAAGTAAATGGTGCTGCTTAAATGTCGTCGAATGATAATACTAACATCTTTTGGGATTACATTCACTATGATTCCACATTAATAGATGACCATAAATTGGTCTCATAGGGTTTGCTAGGATTGCTAAGGGTTGATAAGAAATTTTATGCGTATCGGTAAACTTTGTAGGGTCCATCCGAAAGAAATATCAATGTCCATTTCTGGCATGTAGTCTTAAAAAAATAAAACAAATACATTTATTACTGATCCTTCATACACCTGTTAGTTTCGCACGGAAGAGCATTTGCAATCATTTCGAAAATTCTTTAGAATATATATGACATCGTAATGTCTATAAGAAAGAAAATTTCAGAAGTATTTCCAAACTTTGTAGAAATGGATGAATCCCGAATCTTAATTTATACGCATTGTATGTTTGTATGACCAAAGACGGTAATATGAGTTACTTTGGTATTATTCCTCCCCCACATTTATATAGGGGGCATATAACGTTGCTGCTGTTCTAGACTAGCTCCTAGACTATGATATATCTTTTTACATTTTTATGATTGAATGTAGTGAACTGAGCCAGTCTATATTCTATGTCCAATATCATAGTCTAGTACAATCCGAAAATTCACAAACCTCTTTTTAGGTTTGTTATCAATCAATGTCAAGAACTGACCACAGCCTAACTGATAGAAATCAGTGGTTTACTGCCACATGTTTATGCAGTTTATTGAGACCATCTGGTGGCTGGGATTTACAACTGCAGGGGTCAGCTGAGTTGAAATTTTATCAGAAATGAATTTTCATTTCTCTGTATTGGTACTTGCAGTTAGATTGGAAAATCTGAAAGATACACATTCATATGGCTTGTCATAAAATGGACATAAGGAATTAAACTGTAAATGAACAATAAAGGAGTAGAACAGATGTGTTTTCCCTGAACTGGTAGCGGAAAAAGTTAGCTTTTGCGATATTTGTGCTAAAACCTTGAACGTTAATAGACGGAACGCACATATAATATAGTGGTATCACCTCTTGGTGCATGAATGAATATCCAGGTTCAGGGGCTGAATAATGCATACTGAAGTGTTGTATCTGAAGGACAGTGAAACACAAGTACAGGCACATAAATCTGCAATCTTGCTCTGAGAATATTCGAACAGAATGCTGTCATTTCTTGTTATCCTGTATTCTGTTAGTTAGAAGGTCTATGACTTTTCTGAGGAATTTTTAGCTTTAAAAATCTATATGTAAATACATGACAGCACATTTGTTTTACATCAAAACTGGTATTTCTGCAGAAGATAGAAATGTCTCAAAGTTAGATATACATTTAAGCTTATAATTCTTGTGTTTCTTATTTGTGCAAATTTCGCATGTTGTATACTTATATCATATTCTTAAGTTACCTCTAGTTAGTTAACTACTACTATAAAAGTCAAGAAAATCCCATACTTGTATAATCTTTAGTAAAGATTAGCAGAGCCAAATGTTTTAAAATAAAAATTAATTGATTTGTGAAAAATATAATGTTAAATAGAGAGATGTGGTTTCAGTGTTTTAGTGTTGAAAAATGTAACTCTATATATTAACATTTAGTTACATATCTCTTATAAGGTACATGCATTTGTTCAATTAATCGCCAGTGTAGAGAGGACTGGAGATGGTTGAAAATCTTATGTCTACTATAAAGTAACATTATTTGAAATTTTAAGCACTGGTTATCACATCTTATTATACCACTTTATTTGCTATTTAGTTTATAATAGTACAGTTTTATTCATGGAAGGCTTGTTCAATTTACCAAATACTTCATTTTAACGTTAAAAATGTTAAATACCTAAATACAAGTAAGCATTTGATATTTCGCAAAAAAAATATAACATTTGGAGGTAAAATTATAACTCCGCCCTTTCATTTGAAAAATGCCACATGTCAGATGCAAAATATTTAATGCCAAATGCTAAATCTTAAACATTGAGTTATAATTGTCAAATGCAATGGCAAAACAATACTGTGGAAGGACGGTGCGCCATGCTAATTGCAAAATGCTAAATGACATATAATTTAATAAAAAAAATGACATTTAGCATTAAATAATATGTATTTAGCATAAAGTTATTGGCATTTAGCATTAAAATTGACATTCGGCAATTAGCATGACGAACTGGCCCTCCATACAAAGCTGAATGCTAACATGCATTGTCCGATGCTGGCATGACATGGTAGAAGATGCTTCAAATCAGACTCATAAAACATGATGCAGATCTTTATTTCATAAAATCAATGGACAATTAGCATTATCTTTCAGCATTATAAACATTAGATATTTGAAATTTTCGCATTTATTATGAGAGTAAGAATATTGTATTTAGCGATTAGCATTAAATATCTGGCAATAAGAATGGTGCACCAGCCTTCCATATATGCATCGACCTTCAATAGTTTTGTTATTTATCAATCTTTGCTAAGAAAATAAAACTTATTTTTTGTTTGGTGCTGCAGTGACTGCAGTACGGTCACTGAATAGAAATCATTTTATGCTGACACTTGTATTTCTTTTAATTCTTTTATATGACACTTGTTTAACTTTTAATTTTGGTACAGCTTTCTCAAAATTTTGTCTATATCTACTGGCTTTCCAATGGGACAACAAGTCTCGGTTTTATTAACTCCTTTGAAAAGTTTTATATGGTAGCAATCATAATCTTCTTTTTTGACACATATTATACAAAGCAGTTTCTTTATCGTTTGAATAAACTTGAACTCGACATATTTTTTAAAATTTAAAATGTGCTTGTGACAAAGGGATGCTGTAATAAACTTTTAAAATCCATTCTTCAGTTTCAGAATTTTAATGATTAGAATAATCCTTTAAATAAAATTAACATATTATTGTTAATAAATATATTTACAAAATGACCCATCAAGATTTCAAAAGTAGCAAAATGGTTTATTCTTAGACTAGATGAGAATGGTTCTTCAACAATCACCATTAAAAATCAGTTAGATAAACAGATTTATGACCTGCAGCATAACACTTGACCACTAGCATGATGTACCAAATTATCCATGGGTAATCTAATAGCCATAGGTGTCAATCATCCCTCTGAGAGCATTTCGGATTGTACTAGACTGATAATTTCAACATCAGTCCTGTGTGAAAATCTCTAAAATAGACTGGCTTTTGTCTCTATGAAACAGAATTTGTCAAAAAAGGGAAAATATAGAAATATAGTTATTATCAGTCTAGTGGCTAGCCTACTGCTGTTCGTACGTCCGTATATCCATTCGTCCGTCCCGAAATCTCGTGTGTCCAACTCCTCCCACACTATTACCCGGTTTACTTCGAATTGCTGAAGGTGAACAACCTTAATATGCAGATGACCATAAAGGAAAAATGTTTCTGTGCCCCCATATTACCGCAGTTATGACCCTTTGATAGTTTTGCTATATAGATCATAGAGAAAAATCTATATGTCCAACTCCGGAGCCTACGCTAATAGCTGATTTGCTTCAAACTTTCACAGATGAACAAGCTTGATGTGCAGATGACCATAAAGAAAGGATTTTTTCTGTTATTATTTTACCACAGTTATGGCCCTTTGATAGTTTTGCTATACAGAATATAGAGAAAAATCTTGCGTGTCCAACACTATTGAAAAGATATTCTTGAAAGATTCACAGTTGAAGGACTTTCATGTGACGATAGCCATAAACACTAGACGTTTTTCTGTGAGTGTTTTTAACTTTGCTATTTAGAGGATGGCGCAGTGTGCGGGGACATCCGTGTCCTATTGACACAATTCTAGTTGATATAGAAACGCACTTTAAAATGCATCATCAGATAGAGACCTCATGGCTAGACTACGAGAGTACTCTGAGAGTAAACAATAGATTCAAGTTTTCAAAATTATATATACATCTTTTTAAATAAAATGGAAATACAAGTATGAAATTGTTACTTAAATAAAAATATCGGTCACCATCATTTCAGTTAATGCAGAAAATGCTGTTTAGCCTCCAATACTTTTCTTTGATAAATGCTTGCAAGGAAGAATGATCAATCGAACCATACATAATATAATAAAAGTTCTCCAAATTGTTCAGTTCTCAAGAATTCTATAAATATATTATGGGTAGATCGATATTCCATGGTTACTTTTGGCGTTGTTAGAAAATATTATGTTGCATTATGGTAATCAGTAATAGCAGAGTGACACATTTCAGTTCAGAAACTGGAGATAAGTGATACACGAATGTAATTTTATTAGCGTGTTACATAAAGTAAAAGCCAAACTGTATTGAATTAGAATGTTTCAGATCTTCTAAGAATTGAGTTAAACTAGCGAACACATTTAATTATGATTTTATTCAGGCGGTTTAAGATTGGCAAACATTTATGCTGCACCATGAGAAAACCAACAGAGTGCATTTGCGACCAGCATGGATCCAGACCAGCCTGCGCATCCACGCAGTCTGGTCAGGATCCATGTTGTTCACCAACGGTTTCTCTAATTGCAATAGACTTTGAAAGCGAACAGCATGGATCCTGACCAGACTGCGCGGATGCGCAGGCTGCGCAGTCTGGTCTTGATCCATGTTGGTCGCAAACGCACTATATTAGTTTTCTCATGGTGTGGCTCACGTATATAAAAAGTATTGGTTCGTATTGTTTTATCTGATTAAAGACTTCGATTGTAAGATACAGAATTAAAAAAGTGCTAAAATGTCAAGGGAAACTGATCTTCGGCTACTGCTATCTAACTTGTAAATAAGGCATGTGTCTCATCATGAGGTTTTTGGTTCAGCTTATATTGCAAAACATGATCGTTACAGTATATTATATATCTATTATACAATACCACAGAATGAGTTACCATGTAATTGTAACCATAGCAAAACCATGACTACTAGTATATCGTCCTAGACATCAAATTGCAACCATGACAAAGACATGATTATATCGTCCCAAATATAATATTGCAACCATAACAAAAACATGATTATATCGTCCAAAACATGATATTGGCCTAGGAAACATCAAGATAAACATTTGGACTAAGTTTCATGAAGATAGGGTCATAAATGCGGCCTCAGGAGTGTTAAAAAATTCTTTGATTTGACTGGGTGCCTTAGTTTTTGACCCCATATGAACCAGTTTTGAACTTTGCATAGGAATCATCAAGATAAACATTCTGACCAAATCAAGAAGATATGTTCATAAATGAGGCATCTAGGGTGTTAACAAACTTTTCCTTTGATTTGACCTGGTGACCTAGTTTGTGACCACACATGACCCAGTTTCTAACTTGGCCTAGAGATCTTCAAGATAAAATTCTGTTTCAAGTTTGTTTCAAATCAAAACATAAATGAAACCTCTATATGACTGAAAGGGCCAAAATAGAAAATTTTGCCCCTTTCAGGGACAGTAACTTTAGAACCCATGACGGAATCTAGCCGGTTTTCGAAAGGAATCGAGATCTTATTGTGACTTAAGTTGTTTGTAAGTGTGGTTAAAATCAAATGTAAAATGTCACTTCTATTGTGTTCACAAGGCAAAAATTAATAAATTTTGTCTCTTTCAGGGGCCTACTGGAACCTATCCTTAGATCTGGCGGATTCATCATGGAATCCAAGTTTTATTGTTATTAAAGATAATTTGCAAGTTTGTATCAAATCAAAATATAGATGAAGTCTCTATATGGCTGCAAAAGCCAAAATATCAAATTTTGGCCATTTAAGGGGCCTTAACTCTTGGATCCATGATGGGCTTTGGCCAGGGTTCAAAATGAATCGAGATATCATGCGAATACAAGTTGTGTCCAAGTTTAATTAAAATCAATTGCAAAATGTGGTCTCTATCGTGTTCACAAGTCAAACTAGCAAATTTTGGCCCTTTAAGGAGCTATAAGTTTGGAACCCCTGATGAGATCTGGCAAGTGTTCGAAAGGAATCGAAATAGCATGCCAATACAAGTTTTGTGCTTGTTTGATTAAAACTGAGTGCAAAATGTGGTCTCTGTCGTGTTCATAAGAAAATATGAACGGTCGGATGACGGATGGACGACGGACGGACGGACGACAGGCCATCACAAAAGCTTAAACAATGAGATCAAGGAAATGTAGCTTTTATACCAGGGCCCAGTTGTTCAAGCGATTAAGCTAACGGTTGATTAATTTTAAGAGTTATATTTCGACATTTTAGAAAACTTAGGAAAAGAAAACGTCTTTATAGTAAACTATAGCATTGTACTAGTGTTTCTCACCCGTTGAAGTTTCGAACAACTGGGCCCAGATTGTTTACATACGAAGCAGTATACCCCTTTCAAATCGCTAGACAGGTATATGTAAGTATCATTAAAAAACAAGTATATTCATGCTAAGTTTTTTTTTCCTTAGCAATGAACCATAAGTTTCTTGTCAACAGGAACTCTCTAAGAGCATATGTATGGATGGCTTCGATGCGAATTAGTGTCGAAAAAGAAGCGATAAATCCATATGAGCACTGTGGAGAATATTTGACTGGCTGACAAGGCAACAAAATAACCGTAGTCCATGGAGCGGCAGCAGAAATGCGGTATCATAAATCTTACTTAGCATAGGTTAGTGAAGTTAACAGCTAAAGATTGATTTTCCCACAAGAAATGAAAAAATATTAGACGAGACGAACATGCTTGTATCTCACAAGGGAAATGTTGGAGTTCATTGATGACTTCGAGTATTCGTATGCCAGCAAGCAGTCATTGTTTATACCTTGTTTAAAAATCCAGTAGTATTTAAACACACAGCGAAATGAAGAGCCACCGACATAACCATTTTTGATCTTCGCCGTGTAGATGTTTAAGGGTGGTACTGCGATAATACAGTCCGTAAATACGATGCGGTGTTTTATAATACGAAACGCGATGCGAAGCCGTGATATTAAAATCGCACTTCGGCATCGTGTTATCACACAATCGTCTCTTCGGCTTCATAGGGAAATTAAGATATTTCGACACGGAGATACGATGCAAAAGTGCGATAAGAGATGCGAAAACACCGTAATGCAATGCGATGGTGCGAAAGTGTGATAATAAGATAGGAAGACGCCAAATTAGAATGCGATTGCGCGATAAACAAAGAATGATATTGATATCACATTCTCGTATCTTGCATCTTGTTTTCGTATTATGATATCACACTGTCACCCTAATAATCCTAGAAGACCAAGGGGAGAAACAACGATCGCCCTGAAAGAATATCGCAGCATCAAATCAGAAAGTGTAAATAGGCCAGTCAATTTAGCTTTTCTAAAGATTGCATGCTGGATTTGCATTGCCGCTTCTTGGAGGTAAAAGTAACGACAATGATAATGTTTTGACTACCGTCTACCGTTGTGGAGAGTAACCGCTTAACAGAGGTTAAAATGAACTTAAAAAAGAACGGGGTGTGGGGAGGGGGTCAGTCACATTTATCCGTCTGTTATTTTTGCATTTTGCAGCCGTAATAATTGTAGCTCATACGAGCAGTCGTTTCGGTGACAACCGATAAATGTTTTTATTTTCAACCCGACTAATGCTCTAATGCTCGAAATAATGGGCTGATGAAGCAAAACAACGCAACCATGTAAAATAAAAAGTTAATTGTAGGTGTTTTGTTGTTGCCAGGCATAAGGTAAGTAGTGAAAGTAACCAATATAAGCAACTATCTAAAATTCATTAAAAATGACGTTACTTAGTGTATTGCCCGAAAAAAAAATGATATGTTCTATGTTTGTTACATCAAGAAGTTGACATCTTCAAGCTGAGTCTGTAATTAGCGCTCTGTTTCCTAATAATTGCATTGGATAAGCTGGGAATACATACGAGCTAGTTAGTAGTTACATTCTGCCAACAGTAGCTGTTAGTAGTTACATTCTGACAACAGTAGCTGTTAGTAGTTACATTCTGCTGACAACAATAGCTGTAAGTAGTTACATTCTGTTGACAAACAGCTATCTTTTGGCCGGTACAGTGATATAATTTTATCGCTCCCTCAATGCTGCAAAAATTGTGAATCAGTGTTAAGTCAGTCATATTCATTCGGAAACAAAGTCTTATTGCAACAACAGGTTTTTATCTACCCTGAACATATAAACCTTTGAGATCACGGAGCACGATAGAAAACTCAGGAATCTATTACAGCACATAACTATCTGAATTATGTAGTTAATAGGTCTTTGCCATTCAGTTTCTTATCAATCAGGAAAATTAGGAAAAATATTGCCAATTACAAAATCATTTTACAAACATTAATCGATCAGAAGTTAATGGGCAATTATGCATACACAACAAAAAAGCCATACTTTCTGGGATAACGTTCCTTAGCCAGAATGAGAAACTACATTTTCTGTAGGATTTTACGTAAACAAATAAAACAACAAATCAATATATAAGGGTAGACTCGGACAAAGGGAACAAAAGCGGTGGGGGCGGGGGTGGGGGGGGGGCGGTGGAGGGGATAGTTTAAGAAATTATATTGAATGATGATGAAAATAACAATAAATATAATTTCAGAAACGCATTCGTAAGTATTAGTAGTCACTTACTTGCAATTTCTTCATAAATACTTTAAAATGGAGTGCAGTTACATGTATGTTACATGTAGGCACCTGCTTGTAAAATGCACAGTATTATTTACCTGTCAATTTACTAAAATGTGCGTATGGTTGATTTGCATTATGTTTATATTTGTACACATTCCCTAATGAAATATCAACATGTAAGCAAACTGTTGCACTTACATAGACGGTGTGCCAGTCAGACAGTGTGCTTAGACTAAAATTATCACTGCGAAGGATCACGGTCATATTCTCCCCCTTTACGGCGTAGCAGAACAATTCATCTCGATCCCCAAAATAATGAAATGGCAACACGCGATCATCGATTATACATTGTATAAAAACCCAATACTACTCCTATTTGAAAACGGCCGAAATCGCAGAGCTATTCGGCTTGTTCATTTCATAACAATGATATAAATGTATGGATGGATGATGCTTAATACATGCATTATATAGAGATAAGAAAGATAGCAGAAACGTTATGTGATCGGATGTACAGTTTGTGAATATATGTTAATTTAAGTTCAAAAACTTGGGAATTGTTAATGTTCTTTTGATAATCGCACTACTTTATAAAGATAAAGGGGAAAAAATGTTTCTCAAGTCTAACTTTTTTCCATGTTATAATTATTGTTTTGCATATTCTTAATTATCATCACAAGGAGAAACTTGTATATTATTTTTATCTTTCATTCCGTGATACTGAAATCGTTATCAACATATATGCTATTATTAAAGAAGTAGCTTTTTCAATACTGTTGTTCAGCGAAATTTGAGCGCGAGAACTGTCTTACAGTTGACAATAAATAGACATAAATATAGAAGATTTAAATGAAAGGGAATCTATATAACATGATGCAGGAATACTGATTAAAAAGAGATATGGAGAAGGAAAATGACCAAGTTTGCCTACCGACAGATACGTCTGCCGATGAATCTCCTTTCCAACAACCACCACCAGAATATTGCGAGGTAGGTATAGGCATGTACTCAATTGTTATGTTACTGTACTTTTAGGTGATTGCTATTGATCAAAACAAGTACATGTTTTCTGAGCCGTTGAACAATATAAGATAATAATATTTTATTTCGTTTCTATACAATCCCCTTGGATTCATTTGTCTTTCATGAGTTTTAAAGCAATATCCGTTCGACTAAACGTTTGTATTAACAAGGGGGTAAATTGATATTTCGTCCTGATGTTTTATCAATTACCAACGTTGATGCTAAACATCACAATGTGGCAAATGTAAATAAATCTGTAAGAGTATCACTTAAAAGCATAGAACGCAACCAAGAAAAATGATAGCACACGCGATTTGATATAGTCTATCCAAGAGATAACCCTTCACGCCCCCTTGCAACGGTATAAAACCTAGAATAACAGTACCGCCACAAAAGTATCTTTTTAGAATTTTACATAGAAACCTATGTGATAATTCAATAAAATCTGAAAAGTAGATCCCTCGGAAGCATCGAGAACAAGGCAAACAGTGAAAATTGCAGACTCGGTTTGACTGAGTCTGTTCATGAGCAGTAATGGAAAATGCAACACTGCCCACGCCCCCTAAAGCCATATTTGAACTTCCAGATAAACTGCTTGTATTAACTGAACGTTCGATTGCTGACACCAATAAATGCATATTTGATACAGAGGTATGCGAGATAGATCTACTGTTTTGACTTTTGACTACAGGTCCTACGGTGATAAAAATGCCAATTTGAAGCAGGGACTATAACTCTGATTATACTCTGTTGATTTACAGAACAATTGCATTGCATGAAAGCAAGCATAAATAACCACAAGTACAATCATGTATCAATAATCTACTTAGGGCGACTACCTATTATCCAGGTGTGACGTCGACCTGACGGACTTGGATGGACGGACTGACATAGAGACAATGCCATAACTGTATCATTCCACTATTAAAGATCAAACATGAGAAAACAAGAAACCGAGTATAGCAATGGCTATATAGAAGTCCCTTACTGGTGGAAAACTTTGTCAGTGTGCGTCCATTGTGGTTGTGGGCAACAGTGTTTTGGGCTAAAATACTTGAAATGGAGGTAAGAAACAAAAACACTAATTTTACTACAATTTCAATAGTGACTTTAACCAAGCATAGATTTCTCATCATGGAGAACATTTGTGTGCTGTACTAAAACTTTCCATCAATGCACATAAACGTTAGTGAGCGGAAACAATTTTACTTGACCTTTAATAGTGACCTTGACCTTTGACCAACAACCAAGTGTCATATGCGTGAGACATAGTCCAATCATTGGGACCGTTTAAACGTTATAGTGGAAACAAATTTTCACGTGACCTTAAACAATGATCTTGACCTTTAACCGACAAGCATAAATAATGAGTTGACACGTTATCTCATCATGGGGAACGTTTATGTGTTGCACCAAGACAGTCCATCAATGCACAAAAGTTATCGAGCGGAAACAACTTTTACTTTACCTTCAGTAGTGACCTTGACCTTTGACCTACATATACATATACATACAAAGCTTTATGAATGTAGCTTGATCACTTTTTGAGTAATTGCAGGATGCGGACAGACGGACGGACAGACACACGCACGGAGGGCATTCCTATAGTCCCCTCCGGTGTTCCACCGATAGGGGACCAATAACATGTTTATTATGTTTCCACCAAGAATGTCTTGTACCCATGTGCCATAAGCAAAATATAAACATGTGAACATTGTATAAAATCTAAGTTTCAGACAAATATGAAACAGGAAGAATATCGCTAATTGTTTAATGATAGCACTTAATTTATCAGAACAGAACCGAACAAAACCGCTTTGGATAAAGAGTTAACGGTAAAAGAGTTTGCTTCTGGTGATTCAAATGTGACCAGCACCGCAGTGTTTTCCCCATCATTTAAGCTGCAAAGTCGCTATATGACCTTCAACATGTCAAAACATGATACGACTTACTTGCAACCATAACAACATTAAGTTGTTATTAATCAAGTGTCTAAGATTTCCCAAAAGAATTGACAAATGATTACTGAATATTTCTATGTTAGAGTCAATATCAATAACGCTTATGCGGTCCGCCTTCAAAAAATGGACGTAAATACATGTTTAAAACTTAAAACACAAAATGGAACAATTTGTTTTAAACCGAGATGAATTACTGAATTGTTAAGGTAAAGTAATTTTGCAGAAAACAGTAAACGTTAATGTTGATAGATTCAGAAACATGTGTGAACACAATACATGTCTGACAATTTATAGAGGGCATGTTTAGTATTTACACTGGAATAGAATTAGATCAGAAGATTTGCTCAAATACTCTAATCTTTATAAGCGAACATTATTAAATACGATTGAATTAATCTACAGTTTCATGAAAGCGAAAACATAGCTTTGACAACGTACACTTCCACCATGCACATATTCCGTTTAAACTTCTGTTTGGGCACCGTGGCCGTTTCGTTGAGGGAGATGATTTGGTATCACTTAACTGGGTCGTCTTGTGGTGAAGTTATTTCTCTTGCAGGAGGTAGATGGTTCTATCTAGGTTCTGTTCGTGCCTGATATAATGCCCGGAAGCCCTGTATCACAAAAACGGGAAATTGATGTGCAATAACGTTCGTGACTACGTGTTAGATAATTTAAGTATTTGTCCTCACAATAATTTTATGTTCTTATTTGTGAAATAAAAAGAAGGTTATGCCCCCTTAATTATAAAAAAAGTATTATAAAATTTAAACGGATACTTTTTTTATAAACATCTGTGACACTCAGGCAGGGAATAGTGTAAAATGCAGTAAAACGTTCAAAAATCGATACTTGGTAAGGCGTTTTATTTCCTGCAGTGACCTGTGTCTAATTGCAGTCATAAGCTCTGTGTTTTAATGAAAGACAAAAATGTTGATCCTTTGCAAATTTGCGTCCAGTAACGTATTTATTTTGAAAGTACATACAAGCAAAAAGAACAAATCGAGTTTCTCAAATATTCTAGAAAATACTATTTGTAGTTTTATGGAGACTTGCGACTTTTGTAACAGTAAAGCCAGAAGTTTTTATATCAATTATGGGAATACATAGGCAGGCATATTTTTGTTCGATAGCCTTTATCTTAGGAAAAAACATATTGCCTAATATATGTGGCATCGCGAGACGAGCAGTTATTTAAAAGTTGAAACACGAATGTAATTTTGATGATGATGTATGGAGTGGAAAGATATAACACTATAAAACTGTTTTCTATTTCCATTGCTTAAACCCTAAATTGACAAACACGGCACGAGGATACATCCAATTCTGCTGTTGTTTGTATCTTGCTATATTGCTTGACCTGGCCACGGAAATGACAGCTTAACGCCAAGGAAATAGTTGCAAAGTGACTACAACTTTAATTGGAAGAACACGATCATATTGCCCAGACATGATGAACCCCAAACTTGTTGCATGATAGCACGCGATCATCATTGCGTAAAATCCAATAGTCTTATTGTATTGAGATTAAACGAGCTATCCCACTTGTGAGTTCCGTTGCTCTTGAATACTAGAAATACATTGAATTTCAGATTCAGAAACACGCTATGTGCATTGTATACAAGAACAGAATTAATCTATTGTGAAATGGTTATTGTTATAAGAACATTATAAAGTTTTAGACTTGAGAGAAATGGTCAGAGTGAGGAAACATTGATCTGTGTATCATATTTAAAGGGGTGATATTGTGGTTACACCTCTCAATTATAACCTGATAGAGACTATAGTTTCTGATCGTTCAGCACGACAATAACGTTGTGTTAGTGGTACTGTACAACTTATACATTTCGGCTTGGGTGGTTCCAATATTTTCGCTTTCATAGCTTGAAGTATTGTATAATAGTCCCTTGGATATGGTGCCTTCTTTTTTAATTTGTCTTTTGGCAGTTTCTCTGATATGCAGGCTCCGTAACTTCAAATACCATTTCTAAATTCCAGTTTGTTTAGTTCTTCCCACTGTTTTCTCGTTTAGGACAAACACATTATTTTAACTGGCGACCATACACCGCTTTTCATGGAATGACACTCTATTGTATCACTGAAGGCTCCATGTGCCCCGCAGTATTAACCCATCTGCGGAAGTCTTTCAAAAAAAAATTGTATTTGTAACTTGTGTAAATGTTTTCTGCGCAAATTGGGGCTAGAGGTCGTTGACAGTAGCATGCATTTCCAATATCTTCCATGAACATGGTCAATCAAAACAAGCCAGCAACATTTTCATTTTTGAGGTGTTTTTGAGGAGCGACCTGAGGAGTTTCCCACTTTTTCTATCTTATATCATGCTTGTTGATGGATATTTGAGGCACTGTCAACTAATGCTTTCCACTACAGTTTCAACTTGTGACGGGCCTACCTTGTGATGCTTGCCACCGGCTCTGTTTGCTGTACTCTATTCGTGCAGATAATCTACCCTGACTTTCGCTTTGCCAAAGTTTTGATACAACGTTTAGCTACTAATTGATTTATTTTCAATTTACCGTGGTTGCGCAACGAAGATAGACAAAGGGAGTTTCATAAACTTGCGTTTCTAATGAAATTTGGCAAAATATGTACTCGTCAATGTAAATCTTTGACAACTTTAAAACAATAATGCTTTAAGCGGTTAAGAGCGTAGGTATGAATGGATGTAGATTCGCATCCAAATGAACATTCAACTGGCAGTTGAATCATAAATCTTACTTAACTTTCCAATTGCTGTTTACGGGTTGAGCGTTTTACTTAGAGACATGCACATTACTTAGACGGGAAACATATGCTCGTATCGCCCAAACCTAATACGTCTAAGAGAAATGATGAAATTTATTGATGCATACGAGCAATGGCACTGCAATGTGAGCGACCTTGCGTAAAACAAAAAACTACATGGCGAGTCACAGCATACACCAAGATCTTCGATTAGTATTGATTACTTTAAACATTTGGATAAACGGAAACATCATTGTTTTTATACAAATATTAAGTTTGGGTAAATTGAATTAGATATTCATAACTATCGGTTTCAAAACGTGGAATTAGTTTCGAAGGCTTATGTTTAATTCATCGGATTATCATTATCCACATTAACATTAATTCTTAAATGCGTAGAACATTTCCCTTTAATCTTAGAAATTATATTACGATTATCGTGTTTTGTTTATGTTATGTCAGAATTTAAAAAAGGTTATTCAACATAGATGATGCATTATTACAAATCATGATAATAATATATATTGGCTGCTGAAACGGTAGAACAGCAGTGTCGTACGAGTTAAAGAAAAAGGAGCACTAGCTTTTGATATGGCAAAACACTTTTGAAGACAAAATTGTGTCTTGATTACCTGAAAGGGCATATAAAAATAACTTGAATATTATTTTGATAAGTTTTACTGTATATGCGAAATCACTCGAAGACAATGGAAAAGGGGAATTAAACAGTTCAACCCGTCGTCGGGTGTCTCTTCAGATGAATCACGTATCAGACTTCTGGTGTCAAGATATCATGAGGTAGTTATAACTATATTCTTTTTTTCTTTCTATTAATCATGAAAACTTTTTCACCCAGGAAGTTTCACAAGAAAGTTATTCTAAATTTAAATTTTAAAAACTTCGGATATGCGCCCGTTTAAAGAAGTACGTAGTTAAACTATTTAATTGCTTTCCTAAAAATGTTCTTTTTATGCCAAAATTTGAATGCCCCTTCTCGATAAATTTCAAATAAAAGTGGGTTAATTATTGACTTAGACCATTCTCAAATCAACATCTTGGTAAAATGTCAAGTACAGTTTGTGAACAACAGTCTGAGACCACATCTCGGTAAAGTTTCAAAAACAGTTTGTACATAACATCCCAAGACCGTCGTGCAAGCGAAATAGTGATACAATTGCAAGAAATATTCATAAATAACTGTTCAATAGAATCTATATAAAGATCCTTTGCAAACAGGCAAAATAATAGCGAGAGGTAAAGTAATGTGCAACACCCCCTAGCAAGACTATTACCTGAGCAGTTTTACTAATATACTGAACAGCAAAAGAAACTATCCAGATGTATAACTGGTATATTTTAAAGTAAACAAATAATCTTTCAAATCTGAATTGTTTCTTCATACCAGAATTACACAAGAAGATCTTCACATGATAAATTAAAAATAAATCAACCGTGAAGTCAGTAGTCACACAATAGCCGTTTGAAAGGCTATATCTTCTTCGCGTGAGTTGCATTGTAACATCCGAATTTGGCGCTCGCGTTTAATTTGATTCAGTCGTGCGATGCAACCAACAATATTTTTAAAACTTTATGCTGTTTTTCGAGTTAGCCAATTATCAATATTTCCAATGACAATAAAATTTCACAGAGAAAATTGTTATTTACAGGCGCACGTGAATTTCGTGCAAAACGGCTATTGTGGGACTACTGACTTCACGGTTGATTGATTCTTTTTAAATTTTACACATGAAGTTCTTCAAGTGTAATGTGATATCAAAAGCACAAGTGATTTACAAAGTTTTTAAATAAGAAATACCCCAGTTATAAAACTGAATAGTTTCTTTTGCTGTTCAGTATATATTGTGTAAAATATAGACAGCCTTACACGTTTTGCTGAAAAAAGTATGAATCTGAATGTATTCATAAAATGCACGAGGGCCGTTCTAAAAATAATGACGATCGCGCGCTTCCGTAGAAGTTTGACACGCAAGAAACTCGTGTGTTTACATTGGATGATACATGAATAACTGGTCTATAATCCTGCAAAGTTTTATTGAAAACTATTGTACTGTTTCGGAGATATTTAGTTTTGTATCAGATGTGGACATAAACACAAAGCAAAATACATGTGGCTATGAATAGCGGACACAAATCTGAAATTAGAGCGTACATAAAAGTTTGTTCTTTAGAAATACTTGCAAAGCAGATACACAGTTAACTGCATACTTTATATTGAAAGTATGCAGTATCACTGTTTATAGGTGGGTACGTAAATTCAAAATTAATATTGTCAAGCAGTCCTTAAAGACAGGTTTCTTCCTGGCAGGCAAAAAAGCAGTGACGTTAAAGAACATTGCTCCTGTAAGACATTTTGTTGATGAAATCTCTATACGGTGTTCGAGATTTTTCTTTTCTTGGCGTGTCCAAACGTAGAGAACTCATGAGATTATCACCTAGCACTTTGAGTTTGAGAAAAGTTTGTGCCCGATGGATGCTTCACATATTAACCGAGAAGCAGAATGCAAATATGGTCAAATGAAACCTGAAAACAAAAACGCTGAAAATATTCTCAAAAGATGATATCACAATGTCACAGTTCCTAACAGAAGCTCAGACCTGGATATAATGTTATGTGCCACAGCGTCGCGTTGACAACAGACAGCGGCTGCGAAAAGGTGACCGTAAACCAGTAAACTCATATACATAGAGATGATACTTTAATATTTTTATAATGATTATAAAGAGGAAAAGCCAGTACAATACTCTTGTATATTGAATACACAGCGTCGTAAACTTTATAGTGAAAAATGAGTGCTTTGTTAAAGAAAGACATTTTGTAGCTGGAAATCAAAGAAAGTATTAGACGGAGAATTGACATATTGTCTGGAAGTGAAGGACGAAGTTTTTATTTTCGCAACTCTTTACAATTTAGACAAAACCAGCTAAAAATATGGAAAAGAAAAATATGCAGGTAAATCGTTTAACAGGTATTTTCAGCTATTGAATCTCTGTTCTCGGAATATTGAAAGGTAGATACAATCCAAACACGTGTTGATTTTGTCTGGTTTCGTTCTGTTGTAATTGTTGGCTATTGCTCAAGACGATTGATTGTTTTCTAATTTTCCATAAAGCACGTGACTAGAAATCAAGCACTGTGTCAATTTGTTCGTCTGTGTATGATAGAAATACCAGTACGACTTCCGGTTAAACGAGGATATTATTTTCTCACATGTTTTGTTAACCTTTAGCCTGCTGGCGGCAAGTGATTCTGCCTTTGCGACCAGTGCAGACCAAGATCATGGTCTGCACTGTTCGGCGCTATTCAATCAGTAACTTTTGAATAACATGTGGTATTGCCTCAATTCAATGATTAACAAGTCCATTCAAGAAATTTAGCAGGGTAAAGGTTAATGTCCAACATTGACAGTAAACATCGCATTATTGTATGTGCAAAAATGCTTAAAGAAAATGGAAAGACAATGAAACAGTTTAAACCTCCGTTGATTGTTTCTTCCGATGAATCAAGCGCAAAAATATTGTGAGGTAGATATAAGTATATAAGTATATTCCTTTTTTTCTTTCTACTAACCGCGAAAATTGTTTACAAAGAAAGTTTCAGAAGAAAACAATTCTAACAAAAACTTCAGATACACGCCCGTTCGAAAACGTTAATATGTTCTTTTTAATCAATATCATTGTATTGAATACAGCGTAGCTTTAACATAACAGATTGTTATTAATTAATTAGTTTCCTGTCAATATTAAAATGAAGTGTTCTTTACATGTCAGATTTTGAATGCACATTCTTGATAACATTTCATGTATAAATGTGTAAATTATTGACTAAGTCCATTCTCAAAGCAATACCTTGGCGAAGTTTCAAGTGTAGTTTGCAAATCTGCCTAAGACCATTCTGTAATACCAACATCTCGGTAAAGTTTCAAGAACAGTTTTTGCATAACTGCCTAAGACCATTGTCAAAGCAACAAAGTGGTAAAGTTGCAAGTAGCAGTTGTAAATATCTGTCCTAGGCCATTTTCTAAGCAACATCTTGGTAAAGGTTTTAATCGCAATTTGTAAATAGCTGTCACAGAGCATTTTCAAAGAAAATGACGAAATACATATTAACAAGAGCCATGTTACACATGGCTAATCCCCCCGCCGGGCATATTATAATTGAAGGCTAAAGTTCCTGGCAAGTTAGAGTCTGAAAGTATTAATTTTGGGGAAAGCTTTGAAGAACCGTTTAGTTGTGGTCCGCATCAGGGGTTTTAAGATGTGGAAGAAAGAATAAGTCAGTAGTGAGGTGGTTTACTACTAAATTTTATTAATTTTCATGAACAGTATAGCTATGATGTTTTTCTATATGGCTACTGTAAAAAGAAGGAATGGAAAGCTAACACAGAACAAGAGTGCCAGAATGTCACAATATATGCCCGTCAAAGCAAATTTCTTTACTCTAGCAGCTGTATTTGCAAATTGAATGATAATTTTGTGGTTGTTTAGTAATCATTGTAAGTCTTTTGTTTTTTAAAGTCCACAAAAAAACTCCTTACCAGGTAGAGATACCTTATATATAATAAAATACACCTAAAATTGGAGAGTAACATCTATGTTGTACCACAGAAAAGTGGTCTTATTTTTTCCCTAGGGTCAATTATAAAAATGTTACAATATAAGTTATTTATAGTAACAACTAAGGGAAGTTAATCTTTAAAAAAAAAAAAAAAAAAAAAAAATTGCAAGTCCGCACAAAAATCTTTATCAGGTAGAGATTGGTCAAAATACACCTCAAAATTGGATTTAGCATGCTTGTTCTACTACAGAAAAGTAGTCTCGATTTTTCCCTACGACTAGTAATGAAAAAGTTACAATAAAAGCTATTTAAAGTAACAACAAAGCAACAAAGGGAAGTAATTCTAAAGAAGGGAACTGCGCATGACACTTTGTCTCATGATGGTGTATAATTGTACCAAGTTACATCAAAATCCCTCCATGCATGAAGAAGAAATGCTTCGGACAAAGTCATTCTTGTATCTGACCTTTGGCCTCTAAGTGTGACCTTGACCTTAGGCCTAGTGACCTGGATCTTGCGCATGACACTCCGTCTTGTGGTGTTGAACATTTGTGCCAAGTTATATCAAAATCCCTCTATGCATGAAGAAGAAATGCTCCGGACAAGGTTTTTATTCTTGTATCCTTTGACCTCTGTGACCTTGACCTTAGACCTAGGGACCTGTTTCTTGCGCATAACACTTCGCCTCATGGTGGTAAACATTTGTGCCAAGATATATCAAAATCCCTCCATGCATGAAGAAGATATGCTCCAGAAATTTTTTTTTAAGAAAATATGATAAAGGGGAATAACTCAAAAATAGGCAAGGTAGAGTTATTGTTCTTGCACACTGCACTTCCTCCCAATGTGTTCTATCAGTGTATGAAGTTTGAAGAAAATCCCTCCAGTACTTCTGTGGTTATGCTCCGGACAAAATGTTTTAAGAAAATATGATAAAGGGGAATAACTCAAAAAATAGGCAAGGTAGAGTTATTGTTCTTGCACACTGCACTTCCTCCCAATGTGTTCTATCAGTGTATGAAGTTTGAAGAAAATCCCTCCAGTACTTTTGGAGTTATGCTCCGGACAAAGATCGTTGCGGACGCACGGACGGACGGACGGACGAACGAAGAGCATTTCTAATATCCCCTTCGCCTTTGGCGGGGGGATAAATAAAGTAGTAGCATTGCAGTCTTCAAAGTTACTCTTATCATGCTTGACACGATTGATTCTGTCTTTGCGACCTTTGTAGATCACGATCTGCACTGTTCGACATAAGTCAGAATCATTTTGGTAAGCATCGCCTTGAACAGTTAATGGTTCTGTCCAAATTGAAAGATGGACAAGTTTATTATAGAAATTTAGCAGGGTAAGGTGTAATATTTTGTTTATTATATAGGCAGCCTTACACGTTCTACCGATGAAAGTATGGATGTGAATGTATTATTTTGCTCTAGAAATTATACTCGTATTGGAATTAATTTTTAAAGAAATAAAAAACTCAAGTATTGCTTAAATCAGTGAAAGACTTGCTTCTTCTCCATTCTCATATTTCTGTGTTCTCTCTCTTTCCGTCACTCATATACATTGAGATGATACAATAATATTTCTATATTGCCTATAAAGGAAGCAGTGTGTTCAGAGAAAAGTCAATACCCTTGTATAATTAATACCAGGCGTCGTATAATTTACAATGAAAACTGAGTGTTTTGTTTTTGAATGACATTAAGCTTTTAGCTGGAAATAAAATCAGAGAAAATATTAGACGGGATATTGACATACTATCTACAAGTGAAAGACAAAGTATTGCTTTCGCAATTCTTTATTGTTTAGACAAGACTTAGCTAAAATACCGCAAAGTAAAAAAGCGGGAAATTCGTTTATCGATGTATTTCTGCTATTGAATCTCTGTTCTTGGAATAATGAAAGATAGATGCAATTATGTAAACACATGTTGATTTTATCTTATTTTGTCCTGTTGTTGTGTCGTAATTGTTGGATATTGATCAAGACGTTGTCAGTTGGTTGTTTTGTAAGCCGTTTAAAGAGATAGTATATCAACATTTAATTTCCCGTAAAATACGTGATTAGAATAAGGCATTTTATTTCAAGTTTTTCAGTGAATTGATTGAAATATATCTGGTATTGTCACAGTGAAAAATATCAAATATATTTTCACTGCTTAGGAACTATCAAACGTGTAAATTTAGTCAAAACATGAAATCAAAAGGAAATTTGTTTGTTTACATGTATGACCAAAATATCTTTTACAAATGAACACAATGTTTTACATTTGCACTCGTGACTATGCCACTCGTGAAAATATTGCGGCTGGTGTGCACTCGTAAAAGATATTTCAATCTTACATTGAAATATACGGAAGCATGAAAGTGACATGGTCAAAATATTTTACTAAGTTGTGGGAACGACATGATATTAGAGGTATTTATAGTAACTTGTGGCCACAACTTATCAACAAGAGTTTATTTTTTAGTAACTTATACTAAAACATATTTGGCCACAACTTATTGACAGGAGTTTATTTTGCATGAATCTTCAAAACAGAAATTCTAGGGAAATAAAGGTTATCAGTAAATAGGCACAAGAGGGTCATGATGGCCCTATACCGCTCACCTGAGTACAACAGCTATCAGTACTGGTTTAGGATAAAAAGATTTTCAGAGTTTTTCACTATATAAGTCTAAATAAACCATTGACCCCAGGGTAGTACCATATTTGACCCTAGCGATATGATTTGAACAATCTTCATAGAGACCTACTAGATGATGCTACATACCAAGTATCAAAGCCCTATGCCCTGTGGTTTTGGACGAGGAGATTTTCAAAGTTTTCCAAATATAAGTCTATATAAACAATGTGACCCCTGGGGCGGGGCTATTTTGTCACTAGGGAGCTAATTCGAAAAATCTTTGTAGAAGGCCACTAGGTGATTCTACATGCCAAATATAAAAGCCCTAGGTCTTGTGGTTGTTGACAAGAAGATTTTTAAAGTTTTTTCCTATATAAGTCTTTATGTGTCCCCAGGGGGATAATTTGAACAATCTTGGTAGAGGACCACTGGATGATGCTACATTTCTAATATCAAAGCCGTAGTCCTAGTGATTTTGGAGAAGAAGATTTTTAAAGTTGTTTTCACTATATAATTCTATATAAACCATGCGACCCCTGGGATGTAGCTATTTTTGACCCCGGGGGGTAATTTGAACAATCTTGGTAGTGGACCACTAGGTGATGCCAAATATCAAAGCACTAGGCCTTGTGGTTTTGGACAAGAAGATTTTTAAAGTTTTACCTATATAAGACTATGTTAAAGCAAGTGACTCATAGGGGCAGGGCCAATTTTGACCCTGGGGCCATAATTTGAACAACTTTGGTAGAGGTCCACTAGTTGATGTTATATACCAAATGTCTAAGCTCTAAAAACACCGGTTTATAAGTTGTGGCCACAAGTTACTAAAAATAAACTCCTATTGATAAGTTGTGGCCACAAGGTATTAAAAAGTAATCTCCTGTTAATAGGCTGTGGCCAAAAGTTATTAAAAATAATCTCTGACTGATAGGTTGTGGCCACAAGTTACTAAAACATAAACTCTTGTTAATACGTTGTGGCCACAAGTAACTGAAAAATAAACTGACATAAGTTCAGCAAATTACTGAAAATACCTCTAATATTATGTCGATACCACAAATTAGCAAAATATATCGACCATGTCACTTACATGCACAAATATCCTTTGTATAACAGTTTGATAGCAAACTCAGTACGACTTCTGAATGAACATTGTGTCACAGGATGAGAAATATGGGTAAAAACCGGGACTGGAATCCGGGGCCTCGGAATACCGTTCCGATGCTCAACCGACTGAGCTACCCGGCCGCCTACGCACATTCTTTTTAATATTCAAGTCCCTTACCGGGACAAGCGGTATTATTTTCTTTTGGTAATTACCAATGCTGACAATAAACTTGGTAAATAGTTTACCTAGAATATTCTACCACAACTGTTCGATACACATGCCCAACGCCAACTGAGCATACTAAGCAGTAATATTCAATTAGGCGTTGTGTTTAGAACACACACTTGTTTTTTAGTTATAAATATATAGCGATCAACAGACTCATTATCCCGAGAGTTTAAGATGTCGTGTGCATGAGATAAGATGCTGTGTATCCCGGATAAGATGTCATGCATTTGAGAAATTGTAATCTTAAAATAAGAGTGTCATAACGGTCAATGGTAATCTCAGCCTTCTTATTCTCCGGACCGTGGAGTTTACTCACTCTGCATAATAGAATTACATAAAGATCAGTGCTAGTTGCGTGAAACGTGTTGCATATGTCATAACCATTCTAAAACAGACTCATTCAAACCGAGTCTGCTACTACTTAGCTTGGTTGTGCCATGTTTCCACATTTTCCTATTATGGTTACCCAGCCAAGCGTTATTTTAGCATACTTATGATTTGAATAAACATATTTTGCCTGAGGAATGATATGAATATAAGCAGTATTGTATTAAAGGTGTCAAAGATTTGCATTGGCAAGAACATATTTTGCAAAAAGTAATTTCGGTTGTCCTTTTCGGTTGCGCAACCAAGATATATTGAAAATGGATTACATTGTATTTCCGAAGCTATACACTGTTTCAGAGCTTGCGCTTTGTTTCAGGTAGTTGAAATAATCCAATGCAAATGTAAAATTAGGAATTACATTGCAATGAAAAGAAATAATCTACTATCTAAATGCTATAAAATCAAAGGGAGGTAATAACAAAATTTCCCAAAAAGTAATAAAATATACGTTTCTAATAGAAATCTTACTCTACGGAATTGGTCTTTTTGTTCCTTAAATAAATCTCTAACAGAATATATGAAAATTCAAAAATGTCATAGAATGTTGCTAAAATGTAATTGACCGCCTTTAACAAGACTTAAAGAGAAAATATGCCATATCCATGGTGGTCAGGTTTTGTAACATACATGGCATTAACAATATTGGTAGAGTAACAGACGAATAAACGATTATTTGGAATTATTCTGAAACATTCTGAAATTAGACAGGCTGCTTTAGATAAGAAGACTTCAAAAATGTTCACTTTGTACGTATTGAGCAAAACGGCGCGCTCACGGAAGAGTCAGTTTGAACAATTTGTAGAGTCTGCTAAATTACATTGTCTGAGACTGTCTTTTCGATTTCAGAATAAGTCCATATAATCGTTCTACGGGTTACCTCATACAAGATAAATTAGTTTTTAAAATATTGTGCACTTTGTATAAATATTGAGCGACAGTCAGGAAATACTAGCACGTTCTTGTAACTAGATCTAAACATTTACATTTCTATACTGAGAAATGTAATTTAACCATTTACATTCTTAATGATAACATAAACTTATCAAGAAATATCAAGCTTTCTTACATATAATAGTAGTTACATCGGCAATTAAATTAATGGATGCTCAATTATTCTGCTAGCCTGTACAGCGATACAAATGTGTTTCTCTTTTTTTCCTAATTTTCTTCATGGCAACCCAAATTGTTCAGTCATTAATAGGTATATTTGTAGCAGCGACAGGTCCTCCAATCTAACTCATACATACACGACCAATATGATAAAGTAGTACCACACAAATTACTTATGAATCTATTATAACATAGTACTGTCTGCATTATGTAGTTAATAGTTCTATACTATTTATTTTCCCATCAGTCAAGAATAATAACAAAATGATACACGCCGGTAGTTTTTGGTTGGTGTTGTCTGCATTGTATCTGATAATATCATCAATCTCCTAATAAAATTGAATCTATTACTTGTAAATAAGTTTCCATGTACCGCCTATAAATCATATCTTTTTTTTTTCTTTCTTTTTTTTGGACAATACATGGATTTTTATAAATTATTCATCCACAAAATTATGTTTTATTCGTTTTTAAGCATGCTTTTTTATTCTATTGTGAAAATGGACTTATTTTTACCTGGATTTACCTGCGTTTTATGCAAATGAGCTTAGAGATCGGATATTGCACGCTCAGCCGGATACGGCACCCTCTGATGAAGATATTACGTAACACTTATTCATAGAACATGTAGATATACGTCCTAGCTACAAAATAAGACCCTAACCAGGTCCCTAGAGTATATATTGAGGTCACAGGACCCAAAAGATGGAGGTCCGGTATGGTCATTTTCCTAGAAATCGACCATTTTTGACAGGTTAGTCATCTGATGTGAAGCCTAACTACCAAACATACATATAAATGATACATAAACATGTAGAAATATACCATGGCTACATTTTAAGACCATTTCAAAGTTCCTGGGGTAGCCCTAGGGGTCAGGCCAAGCCAAAGAAGATGTTCAGGTAGTGCTCGAACTTGTAATATTGGCCATTTTCATGGATTTTTTACTGGTTTTCGACCTGGTTTGAGCCTCTGTGATAATAGCATATAACTATATGATACATGGATGTATAGCTGTGGGTCCTTGCTACATTTTAAAACCATTCCCAAGTTCCTGGGGTAGCCCTAGGGGTCAGGCCAAGCCATAGAAGGTGTTCAGGTAGTGCTCGAACTTGTAATATTGGCCATTTTCATGGATTTTTATTGGTTTTCGACCTGGTTCGAGCCTCTATGACCATAGCATATAACTATATGATACATGGATGTGTAGCTGGGGGTCCTTGCTACATTTTAAGACCATTTTTAAGTTCCTGGGGTAGCCCTAGGGGTCAGGCCAAGCCATAGAAGGTGTTCAGGTAGTGCTCGACGAACTGGCTTATTATTGGCGACTTTCATTGAGATTTTTATGATTATTGGTTGTTTCCATTTCGTCGGGAGGAGGCGCTAAAGTGTTCATGGGCCCCTTTTATGACCATTAGCATTATTAACCAACTATGATACAGGGATGTGTAGCTGGGGGTCCTTGCTACATTTTAAGACCATTTCCAAGTTCTTGGGTTAGCCCTAGGGGTCAGGCCAAGCCATAGAAGGTGTTCAGGTAGTGCTCGAACTTGTAATATTGGCCATTTTCATGGATTTTTTATTGGTTTTCGACCTGGTTCAAGCCTCTATGATAATAGCATATAACTATATGATACATGGATGTATAGCTGAGGGTCCTTGCTACATTTTAAGACCATTATCAAGTTCCTGGGGTAGCCCTAGGGGTCAGGCCAAGCCATAGAAGGTGTTCAGGTAGTGCTCGAACTTGTAATATTGGCCATTTTCATGAATTTTATTGGTTTTCGACCTGGTTCGAGCCTCTCTGACCATAGCATATAACTATATGGCACATGGATGTGTAGCTGGGGGTCGTTGCTACATTTTAAGACCATTTCTAAGTTCCTGGGGTAGCCCTAGGGGTCAGGCCAAGCCATAGAAGGTGTTCAGGTAGTGCTCGAACTTATAATATTGGCCATTTGCATGGATATTTATTGGTTTTCGACCTGGTTCGAGCCTCTATGACCATAGCATATAACTATATGATACATGGATGTGTAGCTGGGGGTCCTTGCTACATTTTAAGACCCTTCCCAAGTTCCTGGGGTAGCCCTAGGGGTCAGGCCAAGTCATAGAAGGTGTTCAGGTAGTGCTCGAACTTGTAATATTGGCCATTTTCATGGATTTTTATTCGTTTTCGACCTGGTTCGAGCCTCTATGACCATAGCATATAAATATTTGATACATGGATGTGTGGCTGGGGGTCCTTGCTATATTTTAAGACCATTCCCAAGTTCCTGGGGTAGCCCTAGGGGTCAGGCCAAGCCATAGAAGGTGTTCAGGTACTGCTCGAACTTGTAATATTGGCCATTTTCATGGATTTTTATTGGTTTTCGACCTAGTTCGAGCCTCTATGACAATAGCATATAAATATATGATACATGGATGTGTAGCTGGGGGTCCTTGCTACATTTTAAAACCATTTCCAAGTTCCTGGGGTAGCCCTAGGGGTCAGGTCAAGCTATAGAACGTGTTCAGGTAGTGCTCGAACTTGTAATATTGGCCATTTTCGTGGATTTTTATTGGTTTTTGACCTGGTTCGAGCCTCTATGACCATAGCATATAACTATATGATACATGGATGTGTAGCTAGGGGTCCTTGCTACATTTTAAGACAATTCCCAGGTTCCTGGGGTAGCCCTAGGGGTCAGGCCAAGTCATAGAAGCTGTTCAGGTAGTGCTCGAACTTGTAATATTGTCCATTTTCATGGATTTTTATTCGTTTTCGACCTGGTTCGAGCCTCTATGACCATAGCATATAACTATATGATACATGGATGTGTAGCTGGGGGGTCCTTGCTACATTTTAAGACCACCTCCGAGGTCCTAGGGTATCCATGTGTGTCAGGTCAAGCCATAAAATGTGCAGCGGTAGTTATGTTATGAAATTAAGGAAAAATGCAAAAATGGGGTACTTTAAACTGTTTGTTGTGAACTCATTAATTAATATAAAATTATGATTTATATATCTACACGGAGGCAATACATAGCGCTTTCCAACAATGTAAAATATATTAATATGGGAGTGTCCGTCTGTCCGTACGAGATTCCGTGCTTTTTACAAAGATCAATGGTCTCGACAGACAGACGGACACACCTAAAATAATATATTTTACATTGTTGGAAAGCCCTACCTATTGCCTAAATGTAGATATATAAATCATAATTTAATATTAAATAATAAGCTCAAAACATGCATTTGAATTTACCCCTTTTTCGCATTTTTGCCGACTTTACGCAAAGTTCCGTGTTTTTCACAAAGATCAATTGTCCCGGACAGACAGACGGACACACCTAAAATGATATATTTTACATTGTTGGAAAGCTCTAGCTATTGCCTAAACGTAGATATATAAATCAATATTTAATATTAAATAATAAGCTTAAAACATGCATTTGAAAATACGCCTTTTTAGCATTTTTGCCGACTTTACGCAAAGTTCCGGCGTGTTTTTCACAAAGGTCAATGGTCACGTACGGACGGACGGACACTCCGTTATTAAGTTATTTTACATTGTTAGAAAGATCTAAGTAATGCCTACACGTACATATAAAAAAATATAATTGTATATTGAAAATTGAGCTCCCAAGATGCAGTTGAAATTGAAACATTTTTGCATTTAAAAGGTCGGAAAAGTGCCAAATTTGGTTCCCAGATTTCCCGTACGGACAGACAAATACTCTGAATTTTAATAAAACCAACTTTTTTTCGTAAGATGAATGTCAGAGATATGAGTTGTGTCAATAACACTGTTTTAAATGCGATATTTATCCGCAAATGGGACCCCAGGCAGAAAATAACGTCCAACACATCCGGCAATGGGACCACAGGCAGAAAATAACGTCCGACACATCCGGCAATGGGACCACAGGCAGAAAATTACGTCCGACACATCCGGCAATGGGACCACAGGCAGAAAATAACGACCAACACATCCGGCAATAGGACCAAAGGCAGACAATAACGACCAACAAATCCGGCAATGGGACAGAAGGCAGAAAATAACTACCAACAAAGCCGGCAATGGGACCAAAGGCAGAAAATAACAACCAACACATCAGCCAATAGGACCAAAGGCAGAAAATAACGGCAAAAACATTCGGCAAAGGAACCAAAGGCAGAAAATAACGACCAACAAATCCGACAATAGGACTAAAGGCGGAAAATAACGACCAAAATATCTGGCAAAATGACCAAATGCAGATAATAACGACCAAAACATTCGGCAATGGGACCAAACGCAGAACATAACGACCAAAACATTCGGCATGGGACCAAAGGCAAAAAACAACGACTGAAACATCCGGCAATGGGACCAAAAAGCAGAAAAGTGCTCGAACTTGTAATATTGGCCATTTTCATGGATTTTCATTGGTTTTCGACCTGGTTCGAGCCTCTATGACCATAGCATATAACTATATGATATATGGATGTGTAGCTGGGGTCCTTGCTATATTTTAAGACCATTCCCAAGTTCCTGGGGTAGCCCTAGGGGTCAGGCCAAGCCATAGGAGGTGTTCAGGTAGTGTTCGAACTTGTAATATTGGCCATTTTCATGGATTTTTTATTGGTTTTCGACCTGGTTCGTGCCTCTATGACCATAGCATATAACTATATGATACATGGATGTGTAGCTGGGGGTCCTTGCTACATTTTAAGACCACTCCCGAGGTCCTAGGGTATCCATGTGTGTCAGGCCAAGCCATAAAATGTGCAGCGGTAGTTATGTTATGAAATTTAGGAAAAATGCAAAAATGGGGTACATTAAACTGTTTGTAGTGAACTCATTAATTAATATAAAATTATGATTTATATATCTACGCGGAGGCAATGTATAGCGCTTTCAAACAATGTAAAATATATTAATATGGGAGTGTCCGTCTGTCCGTACGAGATTCCGTGTTTTTTACAAAGATCAATGGTCTCGTACAGACAGACGGACACATATAAAATTATATATTTACATTTTTGGAAAGCCCTCCCTATTGCCTAAACGTAGATATATAAATCATAATTTAATATTAAATAATAAGCTCAAAACATGCATTTGAAATTACCCCTTTTTCGCATTTTTGCCGACTTTACGCAAAGTTCCGTGTTTTTCACAAAGATCAATGGTCCCGTACAGACAGACGGGCACACCTAAAATTATATATGTCACATTGTTGGAAAGCCCTAACTATTGCCTAAACGTAGATATATAAATCGATATCTAATATTAAATAATAAGCTCAAAACATGCATTTGAAATTACCCCTTTTTCGCATTTTTGCCGACTTTACGCAAAGTTCCGTGTTTTTCACAAAGATCAATGGTCCCGTACAGACAGACGGACACACCTAAAATTATATATTTTACATTGTTGGAAAGCCCTACCTATTGCCTAAACGTAGATATATCAATCAATATTTAATATTAAATAGTAAGCTCAAAACATGCATTTGAAATTACCCCTTTTTCGCATTTTTGCCGACTTTACGCAAAGTTCCGTGTTTTTCACAAAGATCAATGGTCCCGTACAGACAGACGGACACACCTAAAATTATATATTTTACATTGTTGGAAAGCCCTACCTATTGCCTAAACGTAGATATATAAATCATAATTTTATATTAAATAATAAGTTCAAAACATGCATTTGAAAATACCCCTTTTTCGCATTTTTGCCGACTTTACGCAAAGTTCCGTGTTTTTCACAAAGATCAATGGTCTCGTACGGACGGACGGACACTCCGTTATTAAGTTATTTTACATTGTTGGAAAGACGTAAGTAATGCCTACACGTACGTATAAAAATTATAATTTAATATTGAAAAATGAGCTCCCAAGATGCAGTTGAA
The DNA here is from genome assembly GCF_021730395.1 of Mercenaria mercenaria. Lineage (NCBI taxonomy): Eukaryota > Metazoa > Mollusca > Bivalvia > Venerida > Veneridae > Mercenaria > Mercenaria mercenaria. The sequence continues at coordinate 6,393,982 of NC_069375.1, read as the reverse complement.
ATTAAAACATTTTTGCATTTAAAAGGTCGGAAAAGTGCCAAATTTGGTTCCCAGATTACCCGTACGGACAGACAAACACTCTGAATTTTAATAAAACCAACTTTTTTCGTAAGATGAATGTCAGAGATATGAGTTGTGCCAATAACACTGTTTTAAATGCAATATTTATCCGCCAGTGGGACCGCAGGCAGAAAATAACGTCCAACACATCCGGCAATGGGACCACAGGCAGAAAATAACGTCCGACACATCCGGCAATGGGAGCACAGGCAGAAAATAACGACCAACACATCCGGCAATGGGACCACAGGCAGAAAATAACGACCAACAAATCCGGCAATAGGACCAAAGGCAGAAAATAACGACCAACAAATCCGGCAATGGGACCGAAGGCAGAAAATAACGACCAACAAAGCCGGCAATGGGACCAAAGGCAGAAAATAACAACCAACACATCAGCCAATAGGACCAAAGGCAGAAAATAACGACAAAAACATTCGGCAATGGAACCAAAGGCAGAAAATAACGACCAACAAATCCGACAATAGGACTAAAGGCGGAAAATAACGACCAAAATATCTGGCAATGTGACCAAATGCAGATAATAACGACCAAAACATTCGGCAATGGGACCAAAGGCAAAAAACAACGACCAAAACATCCGGCAATGGGACCAAAAAGCAGAAAATAGCGACCAACAAATCCGGGAATGGGACCACAGGCAGAAAACAGCGGCCAACACATCCGGCAATGGAACCAAAGGCAGAAAATAACGACCAACAAAGCCGGCAATGGGACCAAAGGCAGAAAATAACGACCAAAACATCTGGCAAGGGACCAAAGGTCGAATCTCGCGCGCCGAGTGTGATCCGGCCTGGTAAAATCCACGAAAACCGAATACAAAGTCCCAGATCTAGCTACTGTTATAATGACCCTTTTATTATATACCTTTACCATTTTCATTCTTGTTTTGTTCTTGAACGAAATCTTCAATGTTTATCGATATTAAATGGAACTTAGTGAAGTTTTTTATGTGCGCTATTTATAGAAATGTGCCGGGTCATGCATATTAATGATATATAGTCCGGCAGCATACAATACGGAAGGAACAATACGGAATATGAAAGGTACAATACGGAATTTTTGTCTGTCTGTTCATATTTAATTGTGAAATACAAGCCGATTTTTTTTACAGAATTTATATAAATTCTATACATATATAGGTATATAATAAAATGTTTTAAGACCGTATTAAAAACATTGCAAATTTTTACTTTCATCATATTTCCATAAAATGTTGCTTCACTTTTCAATCAAAATGTTAAATCTGATATTATTAACAGCATGGTATATATCATGAATACAACATAAAATTTAGGTTTAAACGTACATCCAGTTCACAATATTATGTAATATAGAACATAAAATATTTCAAACGCAGCCTCATAAATATTGAAGTATAACATTTATTAAATGAAAAAGAAAAGTTCACAAAGTGTATTTAAGAAACTTTTTTCGCCGACGAAAAACGTGTCATTTTAGCATCATTCATAAAATATACATTTAAAAAACAATAATTATATTGAACATTAAATTATTCTTAATGTATACCGTAAAACTGATACTTTCATACATATAAAGATTTTTTGACGATGTTTTAAAGCATATTGTGAACTGAAGGTTTATCATTAAGATATAAAATGAAATTTTAATGTTTCAGCAATCCATAAATTTGGCCGAAAAGTATATCATTATAGCTATATAAAAAATCACACAACTGAAAAAAACGTTGATCAAATGCATCATATTTCTTTAAACTTATATTTATTCTTACATTTAATGTCAAATATGAATTTATACTATTTTCGTTATTTTTATATAAATATGAGGTAATATTTATGTGTGAATATAGATTATTGAAAGTGTAAACGATTTTAAGACCTTTATTACGCATTAATTTCCCGAAATATGATGATAATATTAGCGGTACTTAAATAAAAGATTTCATTCAATTGGGGAAAATTTGAACTCAAAAAGAAACAGATGGGCATACATTTAAACGCTTCCATCTCTAAAATCATAAGTTTACATACGTTAATTCTAAATGAAAACAAAACACGCATCATTGGTAAAGACGGCTACTGAATTGAATAATATTAATGTGAAATACATGTAAACGTAAGTTTCATGTTGTATGATCCTGATATTAATTTTTATCATTTTTAAAATAAAGGTATATTTTTATTGAAATATGATAAAAGTGAAAATCTGCAAAGTTTTAAAGGTGTTAAAACGTTTTATTTCGCATAAATAGCTTATTTTCAGAGGTTAACTCTTCCGTTTGACAAAATATTTAATTTTATATTAAGACGAATGATTACTGATCGAAAGCCAAAAAACTGGAATAAAATGGTTGACACGGGGGGCATTGCCGACATTTTCTTCCTCGAGTTATCCCCCTTAGGTCCGATCGCCGGTACTGTTGGTCGTTGTTTTACGCTCGGGTCTCCGGTACGCCGGTAGTTTTTGGTTGGTGTTGTCTGCATTGTATCTGATAATATCATCAATCTCCTAATAAAATTGAATCTATTACTTGTAAATAAGTTTCCATGTACCGCCTATAAATCATATCTTTTTTTTTTTTTCTTTTTTTTTTTGGACAATACATGGATTTTTATAAATTATTCATCCACAAAATTATGTTTTATTCGTTTTTAAGCATGCTTTTTTATTCTATTGTGAAAATGGACTTATTTTTACCTGGATTTACCTGCGTTTTATGCAAATGAGCTTAGAGATCGGATATTGCACGCTCAGCCGGATACGGCACCCTCTGATGAAGATATTACGTAACACTTAATTGGCCTTAAATAAACATCCTGTATTCTGATCATCACCAATCTTTTGGGGTCTCATTTTGCTGACATTTAATAAATCAGTTTCAAAACCAGGGACAATTGCAATTTCAATGTAACAGCCATTATAACGGTATGCAAGTGAGTGAACAAATAGGCCCCCCGCTAGGAAATCCAAATAATAATACTGTACAAATAAATACGCAGGCGTGTAGCGGTCCATTAAATATGCCACCGTGGGCGGCGGGACTTTACCAGCAAATGACGAATATACACAGTCTACTAGATGGACACACACGCCGCTGGCAATCAATGGAGACGCAGATTGCTAGTCAAAATCAAAAGTTAATTAATATGGATGCTAAACTTGCAGATATTTCAAGTGTAAAAAAGGAAATATCTTGTATAACGGGCACAGTGTCTAACATGCAAAGCGAATTTAAAACAATACAACAAAGGATTTCAACTCATGAAGAAGCAATACAACATTACAGTGACATGTACGATGATATTACCGGTAACAATAGTGAAATGGACATAAAAATGAAACGGTTTGAACAGCGCATTCAAGCAACTGAGTCACAACATGAAACATTGAATACAAATCTTCAAAAATCAGAAGAAAAAATTACAGATATACAGTGGCGAACAATGAGAGAAAACTTGTTGTTTGGCGGTATTCCAGAGACAACAGATTACCTAGAAAACGGGGAAGATTGTGAGTCCGTTATTAAAAATATTTTGAAGGAAGAGATGAATATTTTTCATAAAATTTCATTTGACAGAGTACACCGGCTAGGGCGTTTTGAACCAAATAATAAAAGACCGCGGACTATTGTAGCAAAATTTACATTTTATAAAGATAAAGAGTTCGTTAGAAACATGGCACCTCAAACACTAAGAGACACGTCGTTTTGGGTTAACGAGCAATTTCCACAAGCGATGGAAGAAAAACGCAAACCCCTGTACGAAATCGCAAAAGAAAAGCGAAAAGATAAAGATAACAAAGTGCGACTTGTGAAAGACAAACTTTACATTAACAATACCGAGTACATTCCATCAGAAAAGGAGAAAAACGATATTTTGTTTAAAAAAAGTGTGAACAGTCAATTACAAAAGTATAACTTGGGTGAAAATCAACAACATCGCCGAAGGCGCACAGGTAGCATAAACAATCGCCAAAACAGTAGGGAACGCACAAATTATGACACAAATGATCAAAACAAATGGTCAAGAGTATTTACACGTAGTACAGGGAAAGGAATCATTGAAAATGATTATACAGAGACATTACAATTACACAACAGATATAGCACTTTACAAAACGCAACACCACAAGACAAAAGAGGAACTCTAGCTGGTAAAAAGAAAGCAACGTCACCTTTAGACAATGAACAAACATACAAAAAACAGCATTTCGACATGGTGGAAATGTAATCAATTACACGTCAGAACAGACGGAAACAACTGACTTAATGAACGCGGAAGAGAACATGGAAACAAGCATTTATTGTGCAAAAACTGTCTGCTCGCAGACACCCCCTCCGGCAGATAGCGTTATGGCACCTTCCACGCCAGTGAC